>NW_010416910.1:0-32323 GCF_000710305.1 Buceros rhinoceros silvestris | reverse complement strand
GGGAAAGAGAATTGATGTTAGTGCCTTTATGCTGTCCCCTCACGGACCACAAGACCTGAAGGTCCCTACGGTCCCAAGAGGGTAGAAAACATGTAGCTCTTGAGATCCGTAAGTCCTGCATAGTTCTTATGCTCACACTATGCCGCCTGACCTGCAACATTACCTGTCCTGCAGCAGGCATGTGGTAGCATGGGGATAGTTAAGCAATCCAAATCTCAAGCCGAGGTAGGAAGTAAGCCAGCAACGGTGGCCGAGGTCAACATCGCTGGGTTGCCAGCAATTGCAGCGCTCTGCCACAGGCAGCCCATGGAAGTCCCCCTGAGAAGGTGTAACCGTCTTCTTCAGATGAATGCACCCTGGCGTTCCCTCCGCCCTCCAATGTACTCATCACGTGGCTCGAGGACACTCAGGGATTTTGACGTGAGATAGCTCATGGACATGCACCAATTTGCTCAGCCATGGGCAAGTGGATTCTCTGAAGTCAGGCATGCTGCTTTCCTACTGAGCTCTCTTGCTTCTCTCTAGCCACTTTGTTCTGCACAAGTCCCCTCCGCTAACCATAAGGCAGAGCATGTACAAGCCTAATTTCCCCAAATCCTACATCTTGCATAGTATCGTCTATACCATAGGAGGCATCTCTGCAATTCCTCACCTTCATGCATACATCAGAGAGTTGAAAGAATTGCTTCATTCTTTTTTTAAGTTGTCGACATCCATACAGCCCAGGCAAGTCTAACTCAGATCAATGCAGCTCACAAGGGTGCATGCTCACAGACTTATTAGCACCATCCTTCAAAGCAATCCCCTCAAGCCCAAAAATAACAAAAAAGGAGGCTTCAAAGGATATGTCTATGCCCTCCACAACATAATGTCCCACGCTTGCTGGCTCTCTACAAACAATAGTAACGGAAAAATCTGCCCTAACAAGATTCAAGAAAGACATTGAAGTAAACTTAGCCGGATTCCCTAGTAAGAACAGACTCCTCTGAAATGGAAGAGATATTTTTTTCTAAATGGTAGATATGTTTAATAATACAAGAGCTGCAGTACCATCATCCAAATATTTGTTTTTATCTCTGTGCAGGCAAGCCTCGCTCTGTTCAGTCAAATCTTGCTTTTTATACACTTCCAGTGTGGAATCCTTCCCTACATGTTTTTCAGTATTATTAATACCCGTGCTACCTCTAATGCACCCTACATTGTATTGTTTAGGTATAAACTCCACTATAGACTGATGGGTAGAGCAGAGAAAAGCCCTCATTTCCTTACACTTTAACCTAGCATATTTTAGTGTCTCAGTTGTTGCTTTGTTTTTACCTGGCATCAGATATGAGACATAAATTGATCTTAGAATAATTTTTCATCATTGCTCCTTGAAGCTGCCAGTGAGTTTATTAAAACTAAGAAGATAGTACCCTGTATTATTTTATGAATGCTGTTTTTTCTCTTCCAGTTCCTTTTGCCTGAACCAGAAGTCATTGAATCTTACCAGTTTTTTAAACACAAATCTGAGGAAAAAACGCATTAAAAGTTGTCGGGTTTTTTGAGAACTAAATGTACAGCTACGATAAAAATATTTCCAAATTCATGTTGTAGTATGCTACATTTCTGCCTGTGCTGTCTGAACATTTTGCATCCTTTTTTATTTCAGTCTCTTTCTCTGTGTTCAGAAGAAATTGGTAATGTGTGACAGTACTGCATGTTCTTGTGAACATCTGTTCTGAAGTACAGAGCTAAGATCAAGGTTCATGAGTGCTTTCTAGGTGCTTCTGAAATGAAGAATTTGGTTTGATACTGATAATCACGGGAGAAGTTTGAAATGAGAAAGAAGATGCTTTCTCTCTTTCTCAGTCCGTGTTTATTTGGAATATTACAGTAAGACACAAGATGAGCTGTTAGAAGTGTCACTGGCTATCTTGAATTACCATTTGTTTTAAACTTGTTTTTAGAGTTTCTGCCCAATCAATGAAATCTCATTTTCTTCTCTGAAAATGAACAAAGAACTACCACATAACCTTGGAAAGCTACATGACATAGCTGCTTCTTGCAGTCATCCTCCATTCTCATCTTCACATGCTAATTTACCCCAAGCTCCAACCACATCGCTGAGTAATTATTACCATACATAGAGGCAGAGAGATAGGTAGCCCCCCACATATCTTCTGATTTCTGTATCTACCAGATTAGGGGCTCACTATCTGGAATATCCTTTCCTATAATCTTGTTCAGGAAAACATCTTTCATTCTGTTACAACTTCAAAAGACAACAAAAATGTATCTTTTAATCTACAGTGACTGACCGATAGCCATTACCTAGTATTTTACTTCCCCGAGTGTGGTTTACCAACGCTGCATTGATGCCATTCTCTCTTTGATATTAGGAGACTTGAGTTTGCACAGTGGGTTTCCTATTTCTAGAAATCACATGCCATTGTCTCTGCAATCATTGTCTATTCTCATTTTCACATAATTGCTGCTTTATTAAGCAAAGTATTTAGAAAGTTCCTCCCAAAACCTTTACATTGAGTGCTTTTCAAAAATTAAATGCTAACAGAACAATTTCGGTCCCTTCTCTCCCTTCCATCACTAGAGGAATGTTAATCAGCAGGGCTGGTTGTCTCATGTTTTTTAATCTCCTCCCATCATATCTGTATGTGATAGTTAGATACCATACTGATGTGGACAGCATAAGGACCAGAATAGAATAAAGAAATATTACAACAGCACTTTGCCTGTCTTTGTGAAGAAGTTGTGGTAGGAAAGGCATGTGAAAGAGGAAGTAAAGGAATGGAAGAGAATTTTTACGGTTTAATTTGGACCCAGTCTTGCAAATATCTGCTGCTGAGGTTATACTCTTTGGACCTGACTGCACAATTTCACATGGCACAGAATCATGTTAGAAGGCAACAACAGCAGAGCTGAGCCAATACTGATGCTGCATCAAGTAAACCATGGGAGAAGGTTCACGTATTCAAAATTATTGTTTCATTTCATGCAGGCAACTGCATATTGCAGCACTGGCATTCACAGACTTTTGCTGATGCTCTAACTTGCTGCTCAGCCTTAATCATAGGCAGACATGGCAGAGGCATGCATGAAAATGAAGTCTTGGTTTCAGGGGTGCTTGGAGATCAACCGTTCCACCAGCAATCGCTAGCAGGTAGCAGCCACCACTAGAAAGATGATGCCTTTCCAAAGAAGCTGGAGCCAAGAAGCCAGTAGGATACCTTGCAATGGCAACATGGACACAGAGAAACACCGCTTTTTCCTCCACACAACTCATTCCTAGTGAAGAAACTTCACTCTGGAAGGAAAGGCATTTGAGAGGGAGATGAGGGTCCACTTGAGCCAAATCACAAACTTCAGCATTGACGCTTAGTCCATACGCACATATACCAGCTTACATAACAGCCTTTTCATTTTGCTTGCATGGCTTTTACGATCTCCCTCTGCATACTACCTGACAGTTAGCCACCATGCCATTTAGTGTTTACTGTAACTTTTGACAAATTGAGTCCCAGCAAACATGGACACAATTCTGAAAAAAGTAGAACTTAGCCCATTGGCAAAACTTCCTGTCCATTTCTGCGGCACCCTGCAAGTTCTGCTGGAGGGATGGGGAGAAGATTCACAGTGTTGCATTGCTTATCACATCAGTATGAGTTCAGATCATGCCTAAAGGAACACTACTAACAGCATGCTTTATGAATATGTGTTATAAAGATGTATTGCAATGTACACATGCACTATGTACTCACAGTAAACAATGTGGTGCGATTTCTTTGACAGATCTACAGCACTGTCATCAAAAAACAGCTCCTTTTAACACGGTGTGGAGGTTTCAGATAAGTATCTTGTCTTACCTCAAGCATTTGACATACTCCAATCATGAGCAGGCATTGTTATCTCCAGTGATGCATTTCTAAAACAAGTTTTCTAAAGCTCATTGCCATCACGTTGTCAAGTTGTCACAGTTCATAGAATCACAGAACCACTGAGGCTGGAAGGGACCTTGGGAGGTACCTAGACAGCCTTCTGTTGAGGTTTCCTATGCTTTGCCCAGTGGGGTCTTGAAAACCTCCAGTGGCAGATTCCACAGCTTCCCTGGGCAACCTTTTCAGTTAGAAGCATTTTTAGTTTTCTTCTTAAAAAAAAAAAAAAAGACTTATAGAACACTTTTCCATTCCAGGCAACAGGAAACATTTTTTTCTCCTGATTTGTTGAAATTGTTTCAATAGATCTGACAAGTGTCAACGAGTCAGGAGGAAATTCCAGCAGCAGTTACATAAATGCCTAAAACCAGGAACATTTAGAGAGGGAATGCTGATGCTGAGCCACAGCTGGGTTACTACAGGTATTGCTAGGCTTCAAAGAGACAGCACTACGTTAGTAACCCTCATCTGAACAACCCCAGGTCGGTTCTAGTTCAATGAAATGTACATTTAATTATTTTCATATCGAAGAAAACATCCTACTTCCACCACTTCCATTTTAAAACCAGTTCATCCATTGTGGTTGTCACTAATCCAAAAAACTTTGCACTAAATATATTCTTTTTTAGCAGGCAGAGCAATCCCTTCCTCCTGTTGAGAAGGAACAGATCGTTCAAGACAGGAGCCTGGGCTGAGCTGAAGACAGTTAAAATTACAGCCAGTTCCCAAAATAGATATCAAAAGCCCAGCAGGCTCCTCTTCCCTCCACGGCTGCCCACGTCATGGAAACCAATCCACCATCGTTATGCTCGTCAGCTCTTCTCCCATCTCCCCAGACCCAAAAATGAGACCCAGCCTTTTGACACCATGCTTATCTCTGCCCCCACATTCCCTGGCCCCCAAACTGGCTGAGTTTATGTTGAGAATTTATCCCTGAAGAGTTTGCAGGTTTGTGTATTAATTTGCACAGAAGAATAAATTTGGTATCGCTGTTTTCTTATTTCCAGACCATGCATGCTGAGCAAAAACTCAGCCCTACATGGGGAAGCAGATTTTAAGCCACCAGAGTATGGGCACAGAGCTGACGGAATAGAGATCCCCATGTTCAGCAGATGGCGGGTGAAACACCCCATGCACTCATCCAGGCTGGCAATAAACGGAAGCTCTCCTCATCCTTCAGTGGGCACAACTTGTGTTGGCACAGTCCTCAGGCCCCACATAACCATTCCCTCTCCCCACCTGCAGTATTGCAGTGGGGCTCCAGCCATGCCTCTTACACCGGCAACAGCTTTTTCCTGGGTAAGAGGGACACTTGGCCTCTAGAGATATTTTGCAGCACCCAAAGGCTCATGAGTGCTAAACACCTCCAGGGTGAAGCGCCATGGAGGCCACTGCAACCTGAACCTTCCACTGTGGTTTCCTGAGTTATAATACTATGCCCACAGTCCCCTGGCTGGCAAAACATAGGTAGGGATGCAGCTGGCCAGAAAGAGCAGAACTCATGAGGGAGCTTTCTGTTTTGCATGTCCTCCAAGCCTTTCACTAGCATCACACAGCTTAGTCTGAGGACAGAGCTGGGAGCAAGTTCTGGCCTCCCTGACTCAAGGACGCAAACCCTTCAGATGATGCAGACTGACCTTCCACAGCAGTTTGTTGCCAGGGGAACTGTCCAATTCCTATTGTGCTGCAAAAACAGCCCTCTCTCTCCCCCCATCTTTCTCAGCATGTTTAGAGTGTGTCAATCCTGAGGCTACCAGTACCCAGGCTTCCTCTCCCAGCTCTCTCCAAAATGCTAGTAACAAAGCATCAACACAGTTCAGCCATCAGCAGCTTGATAGAATCCTTCGTCTTTGACAGTTGGTAGGAAATAAATCACTCGCTGGACCCTGCTACAAATACGCCACCCAGGCACAAATAACACCCTTATAAAAGGATGCAAATGCAAAGAATAGTCAAGGGTTCTACAGAGGAAGAGGAAGATATTTTCTGCAGCAGAGAAAGCACCTCATTTTCTTGAGAATTTCCCATGCAAACTGCAAACATAGACCCTAGAACCCAAGAGACCTCTAGAGATTCTGTGAATTTTCAACATCATTAAACACAGGATTAAATTAAATTGGAAGCAAAATACAAGCTTTCTGGTGTCCAGTGTGTCTACTCTTACGTTAAGTTTAGGTGAGATGAAGGAGAGATAGAAGTGGTCAGGAGAAAGGCCATATAAAATTTCATCATTTCACGCAATCTAAATGGAGAAGATGGAATGGAAATTAAGAATGAAACGGCAGCCTCAGAGCACTTACTGATAGCAACAGGGTTTAGTTTAGAAAAGGTTTTTTATGCTCCAAATATTTTTGTAGGGTCTTTGGTGGTGAAAGAATGGATTACAATACTTGTTTTAACTTCCTCCACTGCTTCTTAGCAGAGGCTGAAACCTCCCCTGACACCGGACCAAACCATGCAGAGGGCCCATATCAGTGCTTGGGAAAATACAAATCAAGGGAGCTTTGGGATGTTTGAGGATGAACTTTACCAATTAACTTCTAGCTTTTAGAGACACATAGTGGAGCCTGACACATGCGTATTTGCATTTAAATTCTGGTTCAGTAGGTTTAGAAATCTATCAGCAGAGTGCTCTGTTCAAAACATGCTGCCTGTTGCCGAACATTTGTGGAACATACATTGATTTCAGAAAGGTAATAAATGTATTTTTACTCCAACATTTAACTGCTTCACTCTGCAATTTATCTCATCTCTCCTCTAAAAATGCTGATGAGACTGACAGCTCTATTATTTTTTTATCATCTTCTTAGTGATGATAGCATTAGAATTTGTCACCTTGAGAAGACACAGGGATATTCAAGTTGCAGGAACTTTATGTTTGAGGTTATAATTTTGCTTTGAAGCACCATGTCCTAAGACTTCAAAAAGAATTTTCCTCTGCAGTAAGGAAGGGATGGACGAAGAGAAAAAAAACAGCTGTAACATTGCATAAAAATACCTTGGAAGCTGTACCTGAATTTATCTTAGTATCCTGAATTTATCTTCTTACTGAACCAAATCCTTTAATACCAAAAATTTAGTAACTGCAATTTGCAAATGACCGCTGAGTCTTACATCATTGACCATACTTCTTCATCGTACCCTTGCTGTTGTACCTTTTGGCACAGTGTGTTAAAAACAAGCCAATAGAGACATTATAAAATAATCTGGTAAGTTTTTCTGCTCCCTGGCTCTCCACTCATATTCCCGTTGGATGAATAATGCACAAGCAAGACAAACCAAAACCAGTCTCTAATTAGCTAAGCTAATTAGTTCCAGTAAAATAAGACTCAAACTTTTTCACTATTGTAGGGGTGGAAAAAAATTAATTTCACCTCCCACTTCTGGTTTCCCCAGTTAAAACTGATTTAATCTCCTGGTATTTACACACCTGATAGCCTGCCAACATTCACACGTGCTGGGAGGTTAACAGAATCAAGTAGACAGGGAAATCCACGGGTGTAAAATAGGCAGCAAATAAATACCCAAGAAGGGTGCTCTCCTTCACAACTAAAGCCGTGTACATGTGTCTCTATCTCACTTACTAGTTGTTTCTAATTCCTTTGGATGTAGAATGCATTATTCTGATATTATTTTTGCCAAAACCAAGCCTTTTATTTTCCCTGCATCAAAGGAGATTAGAGGTTCTTGAAAGGTGAATGTCATAAGCCTAGTTTTCATTCAGTACTCAGCGGTTAATTTTAAAAAAAGGCACAGAACATCTGGATTTTTTGGGAGTTGTCTTATCTGTAGTAATGTGTGTGTGATAAAGACTGCGTTATACCAGCCCTCCCCCTAGATAGCTTCCACCTTCCAGTGAAAAACAGGTGGACAGACTCATGTCTAGCCCAAGACTCTGTCGTATCCCTGAACTGTACTTGGGGGGAATACCAACAGGTGCAGCAAAGGCTGGCACATGCAGGGGAAGGCAGCAAAGGTGGCCAATACCGCGACATGCAAGAGCAGCAGTGGGGAGGATTCCTGGGAGGTACAGGTCCAGATGTCCCACTGCTGAGAGAAGGCTGTGCCAGGAGAGTAAGGACCAGACCAGATTGGCTGGGTGAGTGAACATGGACAGGAGGCATGAGACAGAAGATTTCTTGGTTGGTTGGAGATACCAGTGACGCATTCATAAAGGCTGGGGAAGTTCCCAGAGCAGCTGGGCTTGTCCCCAATGATTTCATCTCCTTTGTGCTCTCTGCTGCAGCTGGGTAAAGTGATTCTCCCTTCCTCTTCCTCTCTGCTTTTGTGGCTCCAAACCAGACAAGGGCAGAGCAGACTATGTGATTATTTCCTTCCCAGGGCAGGTCAGGTCCCCACCGTGGAGTTTAAGACTCGGGCTATCTTAAGACTTTTCAAGGCCACCGACACAGAAACTATGAAGGACCCATAGGTCCCCGCAACGGAGACGCTGCTGCATTTCTGCTAAGCAGCTTTAGCAGATTTTTGTGCCCAACACACCATCCTGCAAAAGAGAAAAGGGGAAAGGTGCATTCACACGGGAAAGGTTGCCCTGTGGTCAGGGGCTGTCACCATGGTTTAAGGAGGAGGAGGCATGGCTCTCTAGTACGAGCAAGAAGCCAGCTCAGTGTTTCCTCTAGTTCCCATGGATTTTTTTCAAAAGCTCATTTGTAAATCCCACCTTCTTAACACATGGACTCCAGGCTCAATAAAGATCCCTTTACAAGAAGGGGAATAGCACCTTGGCTAGCTGGGAGCTGTGGAGGTTAGTCCAGCAGAAATGGCCTGGTGATTTTAGGCCAGCTTTAACATCAGCCTGACAAAATCTGATGCTTGTGCTTAGCATAAATCCAATATTGTGTAGGCTCCCTTGGCTGGATCTGCATGTCTACGTTACAGGCTGTAGCCGTAGCATAGAGCAGCCACACAGCCCCGCATTCATCCTTGCAGGACACATTTCACTGGTGTTTGGGGGTGCTTTGGAGGGATGGACTAGGCTGTTTTCAGAGTAAACTTCACCAGGTGCTGCCACCCAGGTGTGCAGAGAAGAAAATGTACTTTAAGCCTTGCTGGAAACATGAAAGTATTCATCTGGAGGCATTTGTTTGAAGAGCCAGACTAACCCTGTTTTGGTATAAAGGAGCAAGCTGCATACAGTGGAGGTGCAGGGGGCCCAGCACTGACATCTTCTATCCATCGGTCCACCCCTGTCACAAACACACCCCCACCCCAAACTGGACAGCCCACAGGAGGAGGAAATGGACAGAAATCCCTTTCTCTCCTTGTCTCTGCTTTGAGTTATGGCCCTGAGAATATATAAAGGGCAGTTTGGGGAACCTGACAGTGGTGCAGTTCAGGGGCAGTCAGTAGGATATAGGTAAGCAGAAATTCCTGGTATATGTGACTGTTAACCAACCACCCTTAGTCAGTACAAATTCAGTGTAAAGCAAGCAAAAAAGAGTAGGTATTAGGGAGAGAAAGTAGGACCTGCTGCATCCTGTAAACAATGGTGCTGAGGCAAATGGGCAAACGCTAAAATAATCATAGGAAAATATAACTGCTCTAGCCAAAACAAGACCTAACAATACATTTGATATACCAGAATGAAGCCTGCTAGAGTATTCATTATATGAGAGGCTAGGAGAAATAAGGATAAACTAAAATTAGCTAATGTACAATCAAAGTATGTGATGCTGCTTGCATCTAGAAACATATTTTTAATGAATCTTCCCCATACTGCACATTTATAAAGCTTTTAAAAGGCTTAGCAGTTCAGAGGCCTTTTGTAACTATAAATCACAAGGTGTGTCAATGGCACTGCAACTCCATAAACCCAACCGCAGCTGTTAAATGAGCAGAATCCCAATCGATCTGATGCACGATTTAACTTGTCTGGTGAAAGCCTCTAATCTGTCTTGTTCCCAGGTTACTTGGAGGCAACAGCCAATAACTGTAGCTCTGCGTGCACAGATTAAAATGTGACTCCGAACCATCTGTAAAATCAGAGGTCTTTCCTGCTCCATGTGTCGTGTCTGCCCCTCACCTGGCTGTGAAACCATTGCCCGAAGCAGGATGTGAGGCTGGCCCTGAGGTCAGACATGCCGGCAGGCACCCCCATGGGTCATGGCTGTTTCCCCCCTCAAACAGCTGCATCGTTCTCACCAGGACCAAGGATTGTTCGGCCGCTGGCAATTGGGGGGGCAATAATGTTGCTGAGCCCCAAAGCACTGCAGGCAGCCTTGGAGGGTAGTTCTCTGTGCTGGGCGAGGGCTGTGTGCCAGGAACAAAGCTCGCAGGCCTAGGCAGTGCCTAGGAAGGACAAAAGATTCAGCCTGGAGCCAAAACTCACCTAAATCCAGCTGCGTTTCAAACATCCAAGCTACTATGCTAAAATAGCCAACACTGCAGCAAACTGCTGTTCTGAGACAAGAGATAAGATACCTTTTCCTAAGACCGCTAGTTTTCTTAGTTACTTATTTCTTTTTTTCATTTCTGTGAGAATTTGTGGAGTTTAAAACGCCATTTAAATGGAGATGTCGAGCACTAGCAAACCATGTCATGGCACCTCACACAATCCAAGTAAATCTGCTTCTCCAGCATGTTGCTACGTGAAGAGCCTAGGGCACTGTAGAAGAAAGACAGTAATCAATAAAATACCCATTGTGTATGGCACTTAAGCCAAAAGGCAGTGTACTTCAGAGAGCAGCGCTTAGAGAATAGACCTCTTCCATGAGCATGCTGGTACTCTCTGAAGAAATATGGTATTGTGCATATCAGTGCCAGCTGTTATTTATTTCAAGGGTAGTGGGGCACGTTCTGTGTTTGACCATGCCAGTACAATCCCCTGTGGCTTCATCCGTGATATCTGAATAAAGACGGTGTAAGATCGGGACAGAATTTGGCCTTTAAACTTTAAAAATGCTGCTTTTACCATCTGCTGTCTCCTCCTGACTCTAAATTTTATCCCATGTGTGTTTTCTTTTACAAATGAGAGGTGTATTACACCCACAGAAAGCAGTTCTCCCTTGCCTACGATTCCCACACAAGCCTTAAAACAAGGCAAGATACTCTGAGAGGAAAGCAAGCTCAGGTGGCTCCGAGACACACAAAACATGAAAATGGCAGAAGCACTACAGAACAGCAGTATGGACAACAAGGGAGTTGCCACTTTAAGAAAGCCAGACTACGCTGGCTTCTAATGGTTCTGCACAAAAATCAAGGTTAGACACATCTGTACTGATGTCAACAGATAAGACAAATAAACACCCTAAAATGGAACCCAACCAGTCCCAGAAGTGTACTTGAGAGGGTTGTGTTGATGCAGCAAAATACTGGCTAGAAAGCTAGCTCAATAGATAAAAATCCTCTCAGAAAAATCATGTTAGATATCACCTCTAGTTCTCTTTAGTATTTATGCTTTCCTTTAAGTCGGCCTTTACATGTTTCTTAGACAAAAAGTTGAGTGCGAAGCTCTCCAGTATACCTATAAAGTAGGATGCCTAAAGTCCAAAAAAAGTGAGGCATTCCTCCAGAGAGGGGGTGGTAATAGACAGACATCTCCTGCCAGCAAACATCATGTCACCTAAACTGGTCCCTGGCCACAGAATTATGCCTCTACAGTGTAGTGAGAACCGCAGTTCATCTAAGGAGGACAACACCTAAGCAACCCATTTAACAACTGCTCACAGACAACGTTTGGAAAGATCAGGCCCCCTGACATTTCTGTTCAGACAACGCACGGCAGACATCTTTCTCTGCGTGAACTCAATAAAGATCTCAGTTCTTTGGAGACCACACAAATAATTTTATATATATTTAATTGTACGTATTATCACTTCCTAATCATAGATGACACCTTTACATACGCTACAGGTTGTCACAGCTGCTCACTGCTTAGAACTTGCCTGTATTTGCAAGACAAGTGCATAAAGAGAACTAGTATATGTTACTAATTTTGAATTCAATTATTTAATAAACTTAAGAAAGGACAATCAGATATCAAAAAAAGAGGAACTTATGTCATGATAAACCAGTACTGTTGATTTGAGAATAAAAGTATGGCCCTGTACAGAGTTAAGTCTGAGCATCCCATAAATAATAATCCTGAAGGCTCTGCACCCATGTAAACACACTTCTCTGCCCATCCAACTGTGCAATCACTCTGCAAAACCTGGAAGAAAACAAACAAACAAAAAATTTTTAAAACAATTTCAAAGTGTTAATCCAATCAGATAACTCAAGAAGGCCAATCAGATTTTACTACTGATCCAAAAGGCAGGACCCATTTGGGAAATTGGAAGCGTGGATTATTCTCTCAGGAGACTCAAAAAGTCTTTCTTTTACTACATTAACTCTCCTCATCTATTATTCATCACAGATACCAAATGAGACAATTCTCATGTCAGATCGCTCCTAGGCAAGTCACAGCGGCCTGCTGTGCCATGAGGGGCCAGGGAATAGTGGGACCGCTGTGACATAGGTGTGTGCTGGGGACAAAGGGCCACGCCAGTCCACCTCCACCTTTCTTATCAGGAAAAATTTCTTTACGCAGAGGGTCACTAAGCATTGTAACAGGCTGCCCAGGGAGGTGGTGGAGTCCCCATCCCTGGAAGTGTTTAAAAGTCATGTGGATGTGGCACTGATGGACATGGTTTAGGGACTCTGGCCATGCAGGGTGAATGGTTGAACTAGATGATCTTAAAGGTCTCTTCCAACCAGCTGATTCTGTGATTCTTAAACGGGAGGGGTTATACCATGTGAGCAAGCTCTGGGGCACAGCACATTAGGTCTCCTGCCTGCAGGAGCAGAGATGAGTTTTGGTTCTCCCTGAAAGACAAGCTGTGACATTCCAGGCCCCGATACCTGCCTACCATCACAAAAAGCAACCCTCTGTATGATTTTAGCCTAGGCTTCTCCATATTCTTGCACCACTGCGATGTTTGGAGGAAACTCAGAGAGATCCCTCTCTGAGGGAGCAAATAAAGGAAGAAGGCAGATTAAAAGCCTTCAAGGACACTTCTCTATTCTGTCAGATAAACATCCTGACACTGTGCCTTCTACATGCCCCATCACATTTACTTTGCCCTCATGGCCTTGGGTGTTGCTTGCGCCACATTTCTGCTGGTGCCTGCACTCCCTGCTCCCTTCCTCTCCCAACAGCAATCATTGTCTTTCTTCCCTGAAGGGACTAGCAATGCCACCCCATCCACCCCCTGCTTTGTCATCATTCTCTTTCTTCTTTTCCTTCTCTTCCAGAGTATCATTTTCTAAAGGCCGTCCTGGGAGGCTGGGAAGGCTGAAGGCTTCTTAGCGTGTCTGTGTATGTACACTGGTGGGTGTGTCTACATGTGTAACATTCCCCGCTCTCAGGAGCAGCAGAAATGCGTTGTCCTTCACTGCAGTCTGAGAGGATAAGGAGTGGAGGAGCGTGGAGCCTTGGGGACACACAAAGTCTCATGACTGAGGCAGAGGGCAGCAATGGCTGGGGGCTGAAGCCTCTGGTGAATCCACCCCAGCATGCCAACAAGTCCCATGTCCTGCGGTGTCAGTTCACAGCCAGTTCCCTGGATGGCACCAGCCTGGGAAATAAGCCAAGCAGGTCACACATAGGCCAGTCCATGTCTTTGCCACTGATATTTCAGAACCTGCATTTCCCAGATAATTTTAGTTTGCTTTACCAGCTGATCCCGAGAGCAGGGGGAATTTCTGTTTTTTCTCTTAACACTGATATAGAGTATTGTGTTGAACCACGTACATACAGCTAGAGGAAAAACTAGGTTTAGCAAGTACTTCTTCTTGGCAATCAGTTTTTAAACAGATGTTCAGCTGTCGTAAGATGCATTGTGGTAGAGGGCTGGGTCCCAGTACAATGGTCAGCCAAGGATGTAGTGACAATTGTACAGGATTAATTAAACTTCCTGAATGACCTCACTTAAAGGTTCTGCAGAGACCAGATAAGAATCACAGAGCTTGGCCAAGAGCCTTAAAAGGGAAAGGAAAGGGAGGGAAAAGGACTTTCCGTAAATGTGCACTTCTTTCTCTGGTTTCGGGTTGTGGAGCAGCACCTATGTGGCCTGACAGAAAGGGAGGCACCTCTGCTGCTCTCACTCGGTTTAAACAAAGAGGGCCAAATGGGTCAGATGTGCAAGCAGATGGACACAGGCAGCCCTGGGACCTTACAGCAGAGCAAGGTCCCTCTCCCCGCTTCCCCAGCAATCCTGCTGCCCACACCCCTTGTTGCATTGCACATACACAGCACTTTCTGTCCATTCCAGAATCCCAGGGCGTGGAAAGACCCACCAACACAAAGCCAGGGACACCTATGCTGCCAACAGTGGAATTTCCTAGCTGGCTCCCTTAATCCCCCGATCATCATTAATGCATCAAAAGCTGGCGCAGTGCAGCTGACAGTAATCATCCCACAGCCTGAAAGAATGAAAGAAATCATTACAAGTTTGGTTCCTTTCTCCCTTATTAATCTTTCAACACTACCCTAGCTGGCTTTGCAACCCGAAAATGCCCCACAGATGCTCACTTGCCACATTCCAGGACATACAAGCCGTACAGCCCGGTGGTACGTAACCAAACCAGCATCTGACAGATCATGATGCAGTACCCAGGCACTCTGAACTGAAAAGGTACCACAAAATAATAATGACATCTTAGGTCACGAAGGAGATGTTTATACTAGAGAGCTGAACAGGGCCAGAACATGAACTTGAGCACTGCCCATACTGTTGATTTTCCAGCAGCGTCCCTGGCTCACTTGCGCCTCCCAGGCAATATTTCAGGGGACACCACTATGTAGTGACTACTCTTGAGAGGTCATGGAATCGTTTTGGTTGGAAGAGACCGTTAAGATCTTTCAAGTCCAACAGTTAGCCCAGCACTGCCAGGTCTCTTCTTAGCCATGACCATAAGCACCACACCTGCATGCCCATGGATTCAGCCTGTCCAGTTCTCTCTGTAGAGCCTCCCTACCTTCAAGTAGATCCATGCTCCTGACGAACTTGGTGTCATTTGCAATCTTGCTGAGGGTACCCTCAATCCCCTCATCCAGATCATTGATAAAGATGTTAAAGAGAGCAGGCCCTAACACTGAGCCCTGGGGAACACCACTTGGGACTGGCTGCCAAATAGGTTGAACTCCATTCAACCACCACTCTCTGAGCTCAACCATCCAGCCAGGTTTTTTAATCCAGCAAAGAATGCAGCAATCCAATCCGGTTAGACAAAATCCACAGCCTTTCTCTCATCCACTAAGTGCGTCACCTTGTCATAGATGTAGGTCAGGTTAGTCAAGCAGAACTTGCCTTTCATAAACCCATGCTGACTGGGCTTGATCATCTGATTGTCCTGTACGTGCCACCTGATGGCACTCAAGATGATCTGCTCCATAACCTTCCCTTGCACTGACATCAGGCTGACAGGCCTGTAGTTCCCTGGATCCTCATTGCCCTTCTTGTAGATGGGTGTCACATTTGCAAACCTCCAGTCAACTGGCACCTCCCTGGTTAGCCAGGACTGCTGGTAAATGATGGAAAGTGGCTTGGTGAGCACTTCTGCCAGCTCCCTCAGTACCCTTGGGTGGATCCCATCTGGCTCCATAGACTTGTGTGTGTATTTAAGTGGTGCAATAGGTCACTGACCATTACTCCATGGATTACGGGTCTTCATTCCACTCCCTGTCTCTGTCTTCCAGCTCAAGGGGCTGGGCATCCAGAGAACAACTGGCCTTACTATTAAAGACTAAGGCAAAGAAGACACTCAGTACCTAAAACTTTTCCTCATCCTTGGTCACAGTATTTCCCCTCCACATCCAGTAGAGGATGGAGATTCTTCTTGCTCCTCCTTTTGCTGTTAATGGGCAGGGCACGTCTCCAGGATGGCGGATCACCGCCTCCCTAAGATTGTGTTCTACGGTGAACTCGACACCGGCTGCCACAAGAGAAGAGCTCCAAAGAGGAGATATAAGGACTCCCTGAAACAATACCTCAGCCTAGGCCATATTGACCACCATCAGTGGTCCACCCTGGCCTCCAGTCGGGAGATCTGGAGACACGCCACACATAACGCTGCTGCCTCCTTTGAGACCACGCATAGAATCAGTCTCGAGGAGAAAAGACAGCGCAGAAAGAACCGTGCCTCGACTGTACCACCCCAGGAGACCTTCTGCTGTGCTCTTTGCAACCGGACTTGCTTATCCCACATTGGCCTTTTCAGCCATCAGCGCGCTTGCAGTAAGCGTGGGTAAAGCCCTTCCCAAATCTTCATCCACGAAGCCAAGCCATGATATGATGATTATAGAAACATTTTTATTGTCTTTTATGGCAATAGTCAGATTAAATTCTAGTTGGGCTTTGGCCTTTCTAATCTTCTTCCTGCACAACCTCACAAGATCTTTGTTGTCTTCCTGAGTGGCCTGCCCCTTCTTCCAAAGACCATAGACTTTTCTTTTCTTCCTGAGTTCCAGCCAAATCTCTCTGTTCAGCCAGGCTGATCTTCTACCCTGCTAGCTCATCTCTTGGCGCATGGTGACAACCTGCTCCTGCAACTTTAGGAGTTCCTTCTTGAAGGATGTCCAGCCTTCCTGGACTCCTTTGCCCTTCAGGACTACCTCCCAAGGGACTCTGCCAACCAGTCTCCTAAAAAGGTCAAAGCCTACCCTCCAGAGTCCAAGGTGGCAGTTCTGAGTCCTCTCCTTTCTTCCTCAAGAACTAAAAACTCTACCATCTCATAACCACTGTGGCAAAGACAGCCTACAGCCTTCACATCACCCACAAGACCTTCTCTTTTGTAAAAAACAGGTCTAGCAGGAAGCCTTCCCTAGTTGTCTCCCTTACCAGCTGTGTCAGGAAGTTGCCTTCCACAAAATCCAGGAAACTCCTAGACTGTTTCCTCTCTACAGTATTGTATTCCAGCAGACATCTGACAGGTTGGAATCCCCCACAAGAACAAGTGGTAGTGATTGTGAGACTTCTCTCAGTTGCTTATAGAAAATTTCATCTACTTCCTCATTGTGGTCAGGTGGTCTATAACAGACTCCCACCATGATATCTGTCTGTTTAGCCTCCCCTCTGATTTTTACCCATAAACATTCAACCATATTTGTCACCACCATTACCGTCAAGACAATCAAAACTCTCCCTAACATACAGGGCCACTCCCTGCCTCTCCTTCCTGGCCTGTCCCTCCCGAAGAGTTTATAGCCATCCAACACAGCACTCCAGTTATGCAAGTCATCCCACCATGATTCTGTGAAATCATAGTTTCCCTGTTGTACAACAGTTTCAAGCTCCTCCTGTTTGTTGCCCGTGCCATGGGCGTTGGTGTAGATTCACTTTAGTTGGGCTATTGATCCTTTCACCTTCTAGGGGAAGAAGTCCTAATTCCTACCTGACCAAGATGGTCAAGACTACCTTGTTTTTGGAGAGTAAGAGCTCACCCGCCAATAGTGCAACATCCCCTTGGGATGGTCAAGAATTGGCCTATTTTACTCATTCAGTAGGGTGATGATGCAACACCCAGAAACGTCCTCTGATGCTGTTCTCTGGACATGTTATTTTACACCCCTTCACTGGGAACAAGGGACCGCTCCTGGAAACAGATTCCTGTAGCAGCAGAGATGTAGCTAAAGGTATTCAAGTGCTCATCTTCCTTTGATTTCAGGTACACAAGTACCTTAAAAAAAGGGAGGCTGGATTTTACCATACTGTTGGGAGCATGATTTCAAGTAACAGTTAATGTTATGCTCCATTAGGAAGGTCCTGCTCTTCACCACTCTCCCATCAGTTCTGGTGGCTCCATTTTCCATCACAGTAATCAACTTTCCAGGCACAATCACAAGGTGCCTGGGCAGGGAAGCAGTGTGGCATGCAGCTAGAGGTGGGGTGAAGGAGAGAGGGGATGGTCCTTTCTGCAGCAGGCAGATTGTCTTAAAACGTAAGAAGTGAAAATGGAGAAATAATTGACAATTGCAGTTCCTAAGGAATAATATAGCTGCTGCCCTTCTCTGCACCAGTGTTGCTTACTGTGTCCTACAACACTGATAAAACATTCTGCTATAGAGCTCGGTCTGCACAACTTTCCCATCAGCATCCTGCTGTGTGCTCCAGGTGCCAGGTTCTGCTGCTGACCTCAAAAGGAGGGTTGCCCCGAGAGCCTATAGAAAGAAGAATTCAGAAAATTACCTATGGAACGAAAGATATTCTTCTACACAAGTTATATTCTTCAGCATGGCCTTTCCTACCCACAATGCTGAACAGGAAATCAGTGTGTCAGGAGAGTGATCACGGAGGAAAGTTTGGTCATCTTAATGTTTTCATTATTACACATTTAATTAGTGTATTTATATGTTGTTCTTACTGTGTGATATATAATACAAAGAGCTGTGAATTACTGCTGGAGAAGGTAAAACACTGGAAGAGATAAATAACTTGAAGTCACACCGAAAGTTGCTGATAAGAATCAAGAACAGAATCCATGTGAAACAGCAAAAGAGAGCAGAATCCAAAGTGACTGGCAAGATGCCTATCGATTTCAAAGGGACCACAATTTAATCCCCAGAGTCTTGACTTCTAACCTGCCCTTCTTGTGGCACAGCAGATTATCAGCTGAGAAACTGCTCCATTCAGGCTGCTCAGCATGATGATGCATGTGGCATGCATCTTGATAAGCAAGTTATGATAAATGTATTTTTAAATACAGTTTAACAAAACAGATCTAGTAGATATTAGAACCACCAAAAATGTGGTGAAAATGTTTTCCTAAATTTACTTGCTTTATGTGATCCAGATCCTTGGAATTCTTACACAGCCCAAAACTCCAGAAAATTTATCATTTTCTTCAGCAAAACGCAATAAGTTTCTTTCCCAAATAAGGAGTTACTTCCATAAAATTTAGAACCACGCACTCAAATATGGTTAAACACTTTCATTTAACCTTTAGCACGGGTTTAATTGACTGCATGACTTGATCTCCTGGAGTTTTCACAATTAGGCACCACAAGGAAATAATCAAGGACAAGGAGAACGGAAGAGTCACCATACTCATTACGGGGCACCTCTCCTCAAACCAATAGAGAAAATATCCGACATGTTGTGCTGCTTCTGTACAAAGGGGAGAGCCATCCGTATCTGGCAACACACATCTTGTAGGAAGACAGTGGCTACAAAAATGCCCCAGCCCTTGAGCACCTCCAAAGCACAGCTAAAATACGGCAGCCTTTGTCTCCCAGACTGACCTTCCTGCAGCAAGACGTAAGTGCAGAACTGCCCTTGGCAGCCCCAGACAACTGCTTGCTTTCTCCATGACCTGGGCCAGCTTCAGCCCTGCACTGAAATCCTGCAAGCCAAGCTTCTAGCAGGAGACAAGGATGGCCCAGAGATACCAGCCGACACTGAGCCCATAGCAGAGGGCCTGATGGGCAGCACTCATTGTTTTTTTTCGGTGATAATAGCAGATCACATCCTCTGCACACTCACAAAGTAACCACATCCATGCCCTTTGCTGTTTGATGTTAAAAAGATACTGCTCTTGGGAAAGAACACTGCAGTATACATATTTTCTACTTTGTTTTCCACATATGGGGCTCATTTTAGCTTTAATTTCTTTAAAAGCACACACAAACTTAGTGACCTTGTGCAGATTCCCAGCTGAATGCTTTCTGCACAATGACCAGGCTTTACCTACCGTAACATCTCTCAGATGGAAAAGCAACAATGGGAAAAAAAAAATCATGAAGAATTTAGCTATGAATCAATTGTTAAAACAAATACATCAACCTGCTTACAGTGGAGGAGCAGAGCATACTTTTTCCCATGGACAGTGGACCTTAAAATCTCTCCTGAGAGGACACTTCTCCAGCAGTACCAATACTACTACAAATCAATGCCCTCTAAACCCGAGGTTGAAAGGTTTATCCACTTCCTGCAGTAGAGCAAAGGTTAGAGAGACCCTTCTCAGCCTAGAGATTCAGGTGGAAACCGTCCCAAGTCCCGAGGTTCAGAGATTCCTAATTTCAGCTCACAGGCCTGTGATTAAAAATAAAAACTTACCTTACAATAAAATGCATCCACAATTCAAGCAATTGTTGTTTGATCCAAAGCATTTACAGTGTACAGACCTTTAGGAATTAATTGAACAAAGTTCTCATACCCTCCACAGAGGTTTTCACCAAGTGATTAAAGCAATTATTTCCCTTCAGTGTGGTTTAAAAAATTATATTGACAGTGAAACAAGAAACAATAAAATGCAGTGAAAACTCAGAGAATTTAGATAAAATCAGCTTCATCATCTGTCCTCAAATTGTCTTGGATGAGATGAGACCTAGAAACCCTAGGAATGGCCCAGAACTCAGTATTCTCACATTTCAGAGAAAAAGGGGAAGAAAGAAAAGTGGAGGTTTTTTCACTGTTGTTTTTTTTTCTTTCACGAGCTTTGTTACTTAAAAAAAAAAACAAAAAAAACCGAACACTAATTTGCTTAGGAAAAAAAAAAGTTTTGTGAAGACAATTCCATCCCAGATTTGGCAAAGCAATTTGGATGACCTCTTAGACAATGCCCCGTGCAAAATGACTGTTTTTCGGACCTTCACCTTTAGGCTTTTCCCTCAGCCTTTTGTTGTACACCAATGTCTCTGCCACTACACAAGCACCCATGTTCAAGTGGCTCAACCCTTCCTCATACTGCAGATCCCATCCCCAGTGCCATCCACATGCACACTGATCTCAGGCACCGCTTGCAATCCTTGGCCATTGCCTTTCCACATGCCATGATGCTTCTCTTGGCTTGAATGCTCCTCCAGCGATCCCAGAGACTTTTTCAGTGTTGTGTTCACACAGGAAAGCACCTAAGTTCCCCAGGACTGACACTGGCACTTGCTGAGCAGTAGCATCTTTGAGGCATTCCATGGATATAATCTATCCTTTAGATAAGACCAGGACCAATCCAGTCAAGAAGAAAGTATTGCATTCACTGTATCAGCATGAGTCAAATGAAATACTTCCAGGCCTTCTTGTGATTGAAGTAGCTAGCTATCTATTATGTCAACATTTGATTTTTGCAACCTAGGAAGCAATATTTTAGTATCCAATCCCAACATCCTAAGTATAATCTTTAACGTAGAATGAAAAGTACTATGAATGGGTAAGACACTCTCTGCAGGCAGACGGCTATGTTGCTCAGAATAGCTTACCTCCACCCAGTAAGCTGTATTAACTGCTCTGACATCTCTTCATGACAGATAACTCCACTAACAAGCACCCGACTCTGCCTAAGTACCTGTTAAGAGTGTCACTCTCACTCCAGTGGGAGCTCTGCTTAGTGCTCTTCCGCAGGTGAGGTGGAGCAGGTCAGCACAAACAGACAGTTCTCTGCTGCAAACTTCTTGCAAGGAGCCGCATACTCCCACTTTTCCACGTCCTACAGCATGCTTGGGGGGTTTTTTGCCACACTCTCTAGAGATGCTGGCAAGATACAGTCCCAGTTCTGAGAATCTGGGAGGCCCTCTCACAGTTGCCAACAGAAGTTGCAGAATAAGGTATCAAAGCTCTTAAATTGGCATTGCATAGAAGAAATTCCCAAATGCTTTCAATATGTCTGTTAAAGATGGGCAAGGGGTAGTGATACACTTCTCAAGAGGCAGAAAGAGCGTTCAGCTGCAGCTTCCCTGTAATAGCACGTTCTGCCCTGCGGGACTGCCCATAGCAGCAGTGCCCAGCTCAGGAAATATCCATGTAGTGCAACGGACCTGTGCAAAGCTGTGGTAAATACAGTATGGGGTGGGTGGGAAGCAAGAGACTGTAGGATCCAACTGGACTTCTATTCTGTAGATATTAGTTCTGCCAGCTAACATAAATTTAAAACAGCAACAAAACAGCTGTCGGAGGGAAACACCTGCAGCTCTTTAAGAGTCCCTCAGCTTCGAATTTGAACTTCTTTGTTTCACCAGTTTAAATTAAGCTGCCAAATTTTTTTAAACATGCCTCCCAAACAAGTGTTACCCATTTGGGAGTAACATGAGCCTTTGATAATACCATGGCACAGAAAGGGCACATAGGGGATGGCTCTGAAATGTGTTGTTGCCACATTTAAGGGATTAAAAAGACTTTTCTGTGCTCCAAGAGTGGGAAGAAGCAGAGTATTTGAATCAAATTAGCCTGCTGGGTACCTAAGAAAGATAAGTACATGCCGAGTGTATTGACCACGTACTGTTCATGCAGAGGGTTGATAGGGAACATATGTGAGGACTTGATGGTGCTGAAAGGATCTGAAGACTCCCTCCTCCCTGGTAGTGAGCTTTCTTCTGGCTGCACAGTTTGAACCTGTGATCTCCACCATCATGCTTGTACAACCAGTACTAGATTTCCCTCATGAAAGCAAAAAGTTTGACATAATCTGTCTCCTGGAAACATTCATCTCAGCAGTCCTCCTCCTCCCGTGGGTGTCTTCTCTAAATCCTGCTGCTCTCTGCATTCATTAATCCCCCAGCTAATTCTGCATGTGCCTAAGTGATGCCTGGGAATAGGAAGCTTTCTCCAGTGGGAAAAGCAAGAGAAAAACAGAAGTTAAAGCTCTTTTTTAAAAGTGGGTTTTTTAATTTCTGGGTGATGGAATCCACTGAGAACAGCACCAAACTGTAAATTTCTTGGGCAGTAGCTAACACCAAAGCCTCGGATCTGTTCCCTAAAGACCTGGGAGCTTTGTGGAGCAGAAGACTTTTCCCGTGAGACTCCCCTTCCCGGGAAGTTTTGTTTCCCCTCAGCCTCAGATCTGAGACCACATGCCTGGAAGCATAGAAGGGGGCCCCCTTCATCTTAACACTTTGTGCCGTGCAAACCACTAATCTACTAACTTCCCTGACTCGCCATGTTTGCTCCAGCTGCACATTGCACTTTCCAGGACACTAGAAAGGTTGTGGGAATGTTTCATGATCATTTCAAGGACATGTGCTCTGCTGTCATGTTTATGGATTTGAGCATCTTCAATATCTCACATCAAGCAAAAGCTAAACGGGTCTTGGTTGCAGCCTGTGCTGTATCTTGCTGTATTACAAACCCTGCAGGGCCCATGCAATCAAAATCAGGCCCGTTCACTGACACCTCCATCCCTTTGATGCCTATGCACTAACGAAAGTCACAGTCTTCTGCCTGCAGTGAATCCATTGGGTTCATTTTAAAGCTGTCTTTGAATTAACATAACGCAGCTGCAAATGCAAAAACTTAAGCTTCTCTGCTGAGGATTTAAAGAGGGCAAATACAGCATAATGGGACTGGCAATTTCTAGCAGAAAGGGCTTTGTAAAACCACAGGTAGGTGTACTTCTCATAGCTTCATTTTTTTTTAAAAGCAGACAAGGAGTGAAGATAAAGCCAGCATCACATGCAATCACAAATTAAAACCGGCCCAACGCTACAAAACCAGAGTCAGCAAAATGCAAAGTTACATCTCTGCGTGTTTGCTTTACCTCCCCAAGGAGGAGGAACTGCCACTGCCTCCGCCACCTCCCTCCACCACCTCTGCCTGCCAGCGAGAGAGGGGCAAGTGCAAACGGCTTTGCCAGGCCAGGTCTGGGGAGGATCAAGTGGAAGTGGCAGACCCTTGTCTTCCCCATACCCTTTGCCATTTGCTAACCACTGTGTTTCATGGTCCTGCATTTGGGTTTAAACCTGTAGACCTGACAGATGTAGCCCCAATGCCCCAGCAAGGCTGTGTTGTACCATGCCTGTGGGCCCCGGGCCAGGGAGGACTAGTGGGAGGAAGCAGAGGATTTTCTAGAGGAAAGCAAATACAAAAGGCCTTTTGGGAAGAAAACCAGGTTCAGATTTACATCTGTGATCTTAAGTTGAGAACAAAGGGAAACTCCAAACATCGTAAGTGCAACATTTGCAGGGTGAGCACACTGCAGGATAGCTAAGTGATGGTGTCCATGGTGACACCACATGCCCTCTGCAGCTCTAAGCCCACTGCCAGGGTGCTTCGGTTCTCCTCTGCCTCCTGTTGGTCTCTGGATTAGATGAGACCAGTCCCAAATGTTTGTAGGCACAGTGTCCCTCTCGGGACTCTTGTTCCCCACGCACCAGTACTGAATTCCCTGTCCAGCTCACACACCCCAGGAGCAGGTGTAGATCTTTGTGGTCTGCACCAAATCTTATCCACTTCTGACAGCCATCTACAGGATGAACATTGCCTAGTTTAGCTGGTGGACAAAACTTCAGCACAAAAAGAGCAATCATTTGTAACTGAGTTTATTGACTTGTACTTGTCAACATGCAAACAGTTAGAACAGCTGCATGGGTATTCCTTGATGCTGCACATGGCAAAGGGCTTAACTGCTTGAAAGCTTGCCGTCTATTTTCTTCCCCAGCTGAACTCTGGGTATTGCCTGCTATTAGCAAAATAACTTCTGCAGCTCCGAACCATATGACCGTGTTAGTGTTATTACTAGGATTAAGGACTTTCAGCCATCTGCTGAGCTGTCAGCACCCATTCCCTGCCTGTTTGTGGCTCCACCACTGCAGGCTGCTCCAGAAGCAGAGCATGTCTGCAGCAGAGGAGGGGTATCTACCCAGCCTCAGAACTGTGAACAAGGTGGCCTGGCTATGCCACAGACTGATCAAGGATGGGCCAAGCTTCTTGGGAAGCTGAGAAAACTCCTCTCATTGCATATGAGATGAGGCTGACACTACAGAAGGCTAAAAAATTTGGACTTATTAGCAAAGATGTCCTTCTTCTCTCCCTCTGTTAGTGCCACTATTCTTGAATTTTAGGCTAACAGAAAAATCTGGATTTTTAAAGCTTCTTTTCACCAACACACCTTGAAATGACCTGGCAACATAAACTTTCGGCAAGGAGAAAATCAAGCCACGTAAATATTTTGTTGTTATTTTTAATAAAATTCTAGATTGCTATAGTTTGCAGATGAAGAGCATTCCAATTCTACACATGCAAAATGGCTATCGACAGGAGCCGTTGTTTAAGCGATGGTATACAGCACAGCCTGAATACAGTCCAGTCAGCATGAAAGAAAAAAACTGCTAATGAGGTGAAGTAGAAGTTCCTCAGCCTGGCAATGCAGAGAGCTGCAACTAATGAAGCACCAGCATTTCATCTTGAGTGATCAATCTTTAACTTTTCAAACTCTTTGTTCAACATTTAAATATTTTAATATTAATTTATTGTAATGCCATCTGAAGTGAATAATGAATGCTACCAGAATTGAGGTTCAAAAAAAACCTGCAACAACAAAAAAATACCAGACTCTCGTAGATCAGCCTGCCCTGGTTATTAAAACACAGAACACCTATTTTAAGTAGAAAACATCTCTACAACTGACTCCCCAAATGCTCTTCAGCCAACTAAAGAATTTTAAGTTTACCTTGAAAGCAGTCATTAGTAGAAGCTCATGATGTCTAAAAACATCTCTAAAACCTGTAGTTATCAGCTAAAAAACTTCTGTTATCTAGAATGAATTCAACAGGAAATGCTCTAATAAGAACAAGAGTGTAATAAGTAACAATTAACATATAGGCAAAATGCACCAAAAGTACAGATAGGGTAGGATATTTCTGATGGTCCCTGCATGATATTTTTATGACTGCAACAATTCTTCCTGTCCCTCCAAAACAGAATAATGGGTATTTCTCACATAACTCACTTCCAAAGTTCAAACCCTGAACTCAATTTTGCATTTTCTGAGGCCGTCAGAAAATGGCAGCCAGGTCTTATTGTTGACCTCTGAACAATGCTTCCATTTAATTTATCAAAGCATAGCGAGACAATTAGTATTTTCCTTTTCAACCTTTCTCAGACACTTTTACGCCTGTAAAAATCAACACCAGGTTAAAGTCATTTTCCCCTCTACATTCAAAGTCGAAAAGAAATTTGGAAAATAAAGCTAAACAATTCATTTCATGGTATATTTTGATTACTACTATAACTGCTGAAGTTATAGTTATACTATTATAACTGGGTAGAGGCCTGGACATCGTATAATTCTAGATACTAAAATGAGTTGGCATAGTATATGCAGCAATTGTAATACAGGTTTAGTTTGCCTGTGACATTGGAATCACGCCTTCACGGGCTCAGAAGCATCTTCGGCTGACAAATTTACACAGCCATGACAAGAGAATCAGGTTCTTTGCTCCTGGATGCTGTTGTTGCCTCTCTGCTGCCAGCACTACCATCTGCAGTGAACCAGGCTGAAAAAATGATCCAGCTGAAAATTACCTGAACCAGTCAGTCCCATAACCAGTGCATCACCCCATCCAGCACAATAACATTGGAATCTGGCTTTTCACTTTTGGAGAACCTTACTCCTTGTCCTTCGAAGCAGACAGTGTCTGTTTCCACTGTAGGCTCCAATTCTGTGTTGTTCTCCATGTTGCTTTCATCTCTCCTTCCTCTCAAAGATGCTGTCAAGATTAAGAAACATTCGCATATGTCTGAAACCTTCTCTCCTAATCCCCTCTTAACAGCAACCACCAGCCTAAGAAAAATATAGACTCTCCTTCCAACATCTGTATCTTTTTTCTCCATGGTCAATATTAGAAGAAAGTAGTTTTAGATGACATCTACATACTGTAGGTGAGGTTTTAGCCCACAATGTATTACTACCGCAGGCAACACTTAAGGTACGATTGTCCTTCCGTAACAACCTGGTGAAATCTCATTGCTATTGCTGAACAGCTCTGGAGAGGGAGGTCTGCTTGCTCTTCGCGTCATGAAGGAGTGACTGACACATGAAGGTTTGCAGGCCATGAGCTGCTTTTTTAGAAAAGAGTAGCTTAGGAAGAAGACTTCAGCTCTGGAGAAACTGGAGATGTTCAAAACTCCACAACATGTAGTTCACGTTCGGACAACAGTCCTGTCGTATGTATTAATCTTACATTCAACCATCTTAATTTCTTCCCTGAAAATGAGATCCTATTTTAAAAAGAAAATTAAAATAAACAATGTCAGTCACACCTCCAATCTTCACAGCAGTATTTCCTTTATCTTAATTCAGGTCTTTGTGGGTTACAATTATTTTTTTCTATTTGTCTTCCCCACAGCAAATAATGAGAAATAATTTTGGGGAGGTGGAGGGAATGAGTCGAGGTAAGATACTGTCTTTAGGAGTGAAAAGAGATATTGAGAGAATGGGAAATCAGCGCGAATTTGGTTTACCTTACCACCAGGTAGCAAGGTCCCTGGGCTGGCTCCTCATGTGAGAAGCCAGGGAACCTGTGCTTAAATGTTTCCTTAAGTGTCAGTTCAGTGCATGAAATTCCTGTGAATTTTTTTTAATCAGTTCCCATTGTCCTGGCATCAGTATTTCCAGTCCTGTGGCCAGACTGCTGTCACCGAACCTACTAATCTCATCCATGAACCTGTGACAGCTCCTTCCAGTAAGCATTGCATTTGGCGGAAAGGAGGCAACATGGTCCAGGAAATGACCTTTGTTCATGAACTACTGCCTCACTACGAGAAGAGTTGTTTCTGGTTTTCCCTCCATTATGGCTGTGGCAGAAGACTACACATAGTCCTTCTGTGCTAACCTGCTTGCGTGACTGTTCACACCTTTTTGATGAGGCCGTGGGATATGCAGGACTGCCTTAGAGCTATTGCTGCTGACTGTAACGTAAGACTGGCAGGTTTCAACAGAGCAACTGCTCAGCTTCTTTAACAACAAAATAATAAATACAAGTTTCAAATACAAGACATTCAGCCAAAGTATCATCACCACATTTCTGTTCTGAAAGGTGAAGAGATGCAATCAAGGAACTTGAACCAAGAGACAAAGGGCTGCAGTCTGGATCTCTTTTTCTGGATGCAGCTGAAGCAGCAACACCCCTAAGAAATCAGTATTCAGCAGTGCAACCAGAACTATGCAACAGAATATCATAAATACCCAATGCAGAGACGGCTGAGGCCTTACTACTGAAGCTCTGCTTCTGCAAGGATCAAAGCACTCCGAAATGGTTCAAATGAATAATTAATAACCATTGCCTATACTCCCACCAGCATGAACTTGCTCGTTCAATTCTAATCAAAGTTCAGTCTCAGTTTCCCAAGAACAGACTTCTAATAAACTTTACTATAAAATCTTGATGTTCTAAAGATGATTTTCCAGTGCTAGTTACAGTTTGATTTTCAGTGCATCCTGAAGGAGTTTGTTCTCTTCATTGCTTACCTCACGCATGCAGATTGCACGGTAGCAGCAGTCTGCACCACAAACCATAAACACAGCAGTCACAAACACAATACCTGCCAAGCAACCTGACCTAGCAGTATCTACGTCTTGAGATTTGAAGTCTAGTATGTTGGCAGAAGCTGCAGGAGGGCATACACGAGACCAGAAAGCAAGACGTGACAGAGTTCAGACATGAATTTTCTTTGCAAATTATGTTAGTTTTCATCTCTTCAGACACAGTCTTTCCTCTTCCTTTACGTGTAGTCCCTCTGCAGAGGCAGAGTTAACAACGACTGTTCACAGTATGACCCTTTTCACCTGGCACTCCCCCAGGGTCCCTGGCTTTAGCACTCTCCACAACCAGTCAAACAAGGCTACAAGCACCTCTCCAGAACTTGTCAAAGAAACATCAAAACTCAGCCAGAAGACACGAAACAAGCCATGAATGAAACTTTATTCCAGAGGAATTCTCTGTGGGGGTCCCTGATTATCTTATTATCTTAGTTGGCTTAAACACGGTTCTCAGAGTTTGGCAGTTCCAATTTCTGCCTCCCCAGAGGAAGGGATAGGGACCTTATTCTCATATTTTCATTGTTTTTTTACTTTAAGGACAGAGCATCTAGCCAGTAGGGAATCCTAGGTTCACAGAGTTCATAGAGCTTAAGTTTTCTGAACGCGGTCCTTGGAGTTTCTGTTCTGGGAGTATGGCAACTTCCTATAGCATCCATCGGTAACATAGCTGACCTTAATCTTAAACTACTATTACTATCATCTCAACATCAGAATGAGTTCTAGCACTAAATACACATCCTTGGAGCTTCTGACCTTTAAGAATTTAATTATTTGAAAGAACATAAAAAATACAGAGAAAGCAGCAATATCTGCTTTCCCAGTTGAAACAATCTCCAAGTAATTTATTATGTGAGGGGAAGCTCAAAATTATCTAACAAAAAGGCTTTTCGAAGATTGAACATTGACCTGAAATACCCTAACATATACCCATTACAGTAAGCAGATTACATCAATGACGAACATGGCGAGTGAACGTGTTAGCAAGATCTGACCAAAGACCTCATCCCTGCCACGAAGCACCAAAGAAGCACTCCTGAGGGCTGCCAACTTCCATCGGCATTCTCTCCAGAAATTTGAGAGCCCGGCAGGCAACCACAGGTGGGAAACTGCACTGATTGGGAGCAGAGAACTCAGGACAATAACAGCGATGTTTTGATGACTTGGCCAGCACTACTGAAAAAGAACTCGCTGCTTGTGTGTGTTATATTCCACCAAAGGCACACAGTACCTTATGTGGCGCATTAGACTTAAAAGCACCCAGTGTACGCAATGAATTATGCAGCAATGTTTACCGAAAAATTTTACTAATAAGCCATCTTAGATTTAAATAATAATAATTTTGCATGTAAGGCACACAGTAAAAATGATTCATGCCTAAGTTCCAAGTGCCTGGAGCAAAGCATACCTTCCTTAGCAGAAGGCTTACTGGAAGCTGACAGCAGGGCAGTGGGGACAGAGGAACAAAATGCCTCTCTAGTTTCTCCACCATTTCAGCCGTCCTAGAGCCAGCCTTGTGGTGGCAGCTCAAGATTGTCAATATTAAAAGTGTGAGTCTTTACCACTGAGGGCAACTAGGGGCCTTACCTGGCAGGTGCAGATCATTCTTTTATGCACATCCAGTGAGAGATAAGAAGCTGATGAGAAACAAATGAGAACTGCAAGATGGTGAAGTGACAATATATTGCTTTGGAGATTTTGGTCCCATTATTTATGGATCATCCAAATATTCCAAGACCACCATCAGAAAGGAAAAACAGAATTTTGCAGCACTGCTCTGTGTGCTTCAGGGTCTTAACAGTTTATGTATTAGTATAATATGTAACATTATAGTTTGTTGCAATTATATAATTACAATAATATTACAAAATACTGTAATGCATACCGTTGGTATCATAATGTCCTATAATTATAATCTCCACTATAACACATGAACTGATCCGTCTACTACATAACATGACATTATAATGTTAAATTCTGGCATTTCCCATGCTCCAATTGCAAACTGCCGCTTAAAGCATTCCCTTAAATTCCTACCCACAGCTCACTTGTGCTTTCCAAACTACCTTAATTTCTTTTCTGTATGCATCACATAGTTTCTGCCTAATCCAGCTTGCTCACTGGCTTCTGTTCTACCACAATGTTTTTGCCTTGACACGTGTGGTATTCACATCTGGTCTTGGTGGATTATAAACCATTTTGAATTAATGCAGAAATGTTCAAGAATGTAATCACAAAACTACATAAAAATAAGGCTTTTTCACCACTTAGAGTCTGGCTTTATCTTTTCTGCTAACTAGAAAATAATAATCTTTTGGAACTATTAGTGAAGCATAGAAACATCCTTTAGTTTGAGTCATATACTGTAAATTAGCATAGCTGCACACTGATTGCTGAGCATACCTGGAACCAATGGATCAGCTACAGTCTCTAACAGTTGCCTTATAGCTCTACTAGTTGTGATAGTAACTGAGCCTTGCCTTGGATCACCCAAGAACCTGCGGCCTCTTTTCCAGCTTTGCAGTCTGCTTTGCACACTCCCAGGCCACTGTTTGTCCTACATTATTTTATCAATAATGTCAAGTAACTGGGTAGTTTCTTTGCCTCTGCAAATTTAAATCCAAAGACATCATCAATTCTATTAACATCTACGGACTTTGTCCTAGTTCTAGTTACCTTTAAAAATATGGTAATTTCATGTTTCCCCTTAAGTTTGCATAGGATTATCTGTCCAAATAAGGGAGCAAATCCCTGAGCTAGCCAGAACTTTTTTTAAAACATTTTTTAAACTTTTTTCATGGATAGTTGAAAAGCTTTACCTTTTTATGAGAACTTTCTACTGTTTTAAAGGGAATAAATAATAATTTCCTGGAAGAATTCAGGCACGATTTAAAAACCAAACCAAAACACACAGCTTTTTAATAAAAAAAAGGCCACAAAGTTTTGACTACAGAAAATGAGAAATAGGGATCTCCTGCAATACCAAGTTGAATTCTTAGCTCGGGTGGCAGAATCTCCCCTCTGGATTAGAAGCTGCCACCAGAATACACTTGTCATAGAGCATTGCCAAGGACTCCTCTGGTGGTTGAGCCAAACAGCCAGACAGGGGTGATTCCATCCAGCCACACAAAGAAAAAGCCAGATGTATTTCCAATAGCATTTTCAATGTTTTTGAAGTTTTCTGTTTTAATTTTAACTCAGAAGTAGTATTTTATGTAGAACTATTTAATACTGTACTACTTGAATGTCTTGTCTTTCCCCTCACCAGCTCCAGAACCTTAAAAGGTAAAGCAGGGAGCTCAGCACCTCGGAGAGCCCTCAGCCAAATAAAGCGCCAACTCTGACCGTAAATAATTCAGCATTTGACCAAAGGGCATAGGTGAAAAGGCTGTAGCTTTGAACTTATCTCTGCTTTATTTAATGTCTTTCTATTGGTCTCTGTTGATATAGTCCACTTGGCACTTTTGTCAGGTGTATCTTCCTAGGCTTTTCCACCTCCTCCATCACTTATATCCTATTCATCAGAAGAGAAATGGACAAAAAAATGCTTTTGAATTAATCCGGAAGTTTTCTTTCAACTCCCTTTAACTCTTCTTCCCTCTGTCTATGAGTGTAATCTTCTGTTGGAGCTAGATTCCATGACCAGATCACACCTCTCAAGGGAAACATTTCCAAAGCCCATCTGTGTTTCCTAATGCGACCAGAGAGCTGCCCTGCTCTTTGTTCACTCTGGGAAGCCTTGTGCGCATGCTGTACAAATCACCTTGGGTTACCTGCTCTGATGAGATGCATGGTTATGGTTTCTGACCTCAAATACTTCAAAGAGACCAAATTATTATACACCACTGAACAGTCATTGTGTAACAAATCAAACCTTGAGGGTATGTTTGAAACGAGAAACTCAATTCATCACACACCCGTGAAAATTTTGGTCATCATGGGCTGGTATTTTAAATGGTGATTAGTACTTAAATAATACTTTTTAAAGTATTATTTATTACTAAGTAATATTTAGATTACTATCTCCTTACCATAACCTCACTATCTGCTTTCTTGAAACCTAAACGTTTACTATCCTTGCTTGCCTTTAGCAATAGGTGGCATGCTCTGGTTTTAACTAAACTGAACTTCATCTTCGCTTTGAATCC
>NW_010416909.1:154720-161539 GCF_000710305.1 Buceros rhinoceros silvestris | reverse complement strand
CTAAATATCACAATAAGTTTCCACAGCAGAAGAGAAAGATTATATCATCTCTTATATTGTAATAACAACTTTTTGTCAGCTCTTGATTCTTCTCATTCATTTCAGCACTGAACAACCCAACAGCGCCTCATGAGTTCAAAAAGCAGCATTTCTCTGAGAGCAGGACTCCGAAGACCTTTCCATCCAGTTTCTCCTCTACACAGACTAATCCAGGAACTAGTTCATGTACTGTGTTATCTTAATTTTTTTCCATCAAATTTTCCATTTTTTTCCACTTGTATGAAGTGCTGTACATCTTCAGTTCTCTGCGTAATAACTAGGAGCTGGGAGAGCTCTGAATTCAACTGATTTCAACGTTTCTTCTGGTCAGTCTGCTGAATTAAGGCCGTTAGCCTCTCAGCTGAAGCTTCTGTGGAACTGTGTCATGTTCCTGTGACAAGAGATGAGATCACAGAACTGGCACGTTCCTCCTGCTCTGTATGTGCATCAGCTGGGAGAAGGATGTCCACAGAACAATAGGCAGCTGCTGTTCTTATTTTACGCTGTCTTTTCAATCTCTTTTAATGAATCATTACTCCCCTAGAACCTAAAGACTTATTCTGAAAGAGGAAGAAAAATGGAAGTAAAAAATTTTGGTTACTTAAAAAAACCCAGAATAATCTTTTTAAAAATACAAATTATCTACTTACTCCTAACAGCAGAACACTGCAGGGTACACATTAATGACCCGTTAATGCACTTGTCAGGTGGTAAATGGCCCATTAATGCTCCCTTGTCAAGCCAGCTTGTATAATTTATTCAAATTCACGGACAGGGCATGGGGGAGAAGGGAAGCAACACCATAGAAATGGTTTTGGAGACATTAACATCGCAGGTCTTGCTCTTTCTTGGGGGTGATTCTTTACTGATGGTTTTCAGTTACATCCTTTCCCGTAGGGAACAGAATCCTGTAACCAAACACTTTCACCTGGAGAAGGCGGCAGCCCGTTTTCACCTCTGCAGTGTCCTGTCAATGAGTAGTCTTTTTCCCGGGCTTGGTCCACTACAGCTCCATTTGATAGACCCCAAACTTCAGAATGGCTGCATTTCTTTCTCTGAACATGCAGGTGGCCTTGTGACAGAAAACAGGACTGGAAGAAGGTTTTGCTAATCACCTCCCCACTAGTGGGGCAGCAGCAGCAGACTGAAACTGCCTGACTGTAGGGAGACCCAGATAACATGAGAGCTGCAGAGTACTTTTAGCGACAGCAAAACGTGGAACAACGTTTTGCTCTCAATGTCTTACTCCACCACCTTCTGAAAGTTGGGTTCCAGCATGGTGCAGCACCGTTGAAAGATGGCTCTGGGCATCGCGCTCTTCTGCAGCAGTTACAGTAAAGCCTGCAGGGAGAGTCACTATCGCTGGCATCAGCGCCTTTACCCAGACTGGGATTGCTGTGGCTGCTGGCCAGGCCAGCAGTGATGGTGATGCGATCTCCCAAGCCTGCCAGGAGGTTAGGGTGGTCTCGTATTGTCTGTGCAGTATCTCCAGGCTCCCCAGCTTCACTCTGAGCTAATGTCTGTGGTATGGATAATCCCCAGACTCCTGTAGTTCCTCTCCCCACCCCTTGACATCAGCAATTATACCTATATAATTTGTGTCAGATGCTTGCCTCAAACATTCTTTAAAATCTCCAAAGACAGACATTGCCCATCTCCCCACACAATCTGTTTCAGGTCTTAGTTTTACAGAATGTTCCCTACGTCTAATCTAATTCTCCCCTTTTGCAGATTCAGCCCATTACTATTACTTTTCCCTAAAATAAACATGCAAAACCTGCTTCTTCCTTTTCCCCTTTGCAGCAGCTTTTTATGCACTTTGAAGACTGTTCTCCTTCTTTTAGCCATCTCCTCTCCAGTGTGCACAGCCCCAGATCTTTCAGCCTTACCTCATAAGTCTGGTACTTTGATCTTTCTCACTGCTGGCATGAGTCAACTTTTCTCCTGAAGAGTACTTTCCAAAGCTCACTGCAGTTATAGGTGAAGAGAGGATGACATGGTGGGTCGCATGGCTTGCAGCTAAACTAGTGTTTCTGTTTCCTGTACAGTTTATCAAGCTTTCAGTTCATACTCTGCTTCTGACTCTCTATAATCTCTGGCCTTTTCTTTCTGCAGAAAAGGGACCGGCCTGTGTCTTCCACTCTGTGTTTGTAAAAATTGTTGATCTTGAGTGTAGAAATTTGCATTTGCACTTTGTGGGTTCCATCCTTTTTCATGTTTGCTTATTTATTGGTAATATACAAGAGGAAGATAGTTCTTAACTTACCACTTTAATTTCCACAGTGACCATCTGCCCACCTCTGACCATAAAATATTATTTTTTAAATTTTGGTAACATTAGCTTTATCTCTTTTACATATCAGCTTTAAAAACGTAGTAGTTCCTCTCTCAAATTCTTCAATTACAATGTCAAGAAAAGTGAAACCTCTTGACAGTGGTGTCAATGTTTTCTTCATTATGAAATTCGGAGAAACTTTCCGGTATTTCAGGTAACAATTATTAAGCTCATATTTTAGATGCGACAAAACCCACTTGTTTTGCCTGAGCGGGTCTAGATTGACAGCAATGTGAATCCTGGTGATGTTGAAGACTGTAGCTAATCTCCCATTTATTGGATCCAGGCTTTAAAACATCTTTATTATGATTCTGCAGGTTATCACCTTGTCAGGATGTGTGTAGAATTTGTAGTTACAATAGGGCAAAGCTGAATCATGCACATGGGAAATGATGAAAGTCTGCAGAAAACTGCCTTAGCTTACGTTAAAAAGTGGGCACATGACTGAATATTCAAGGCTCTTCCAAGCAATTGCTGACCAACATTTATCTGAGAAGTTTCTGATCGAAGTCCATATCTCCCAATGGGTATATTAGGCATTGTAAGTATGATGTGATGTGATATAGAAATATTCATCAATTACTTGGGTATGTAGCAATTAATGTGTGAAGTAAGATCCGTGGTTTTTCCTGAGTTTGGTGTTTATTTGATCAGTGAAATCCTGCACATAGTGATGAAAAAGGGCATACAACCCGTTTCTTTCTTCTTGGTACTGAAGACTCATTTTTCAGCATAGCTTTACGCTCCAGCTCAGCGTTCCTGTTAATTGCTCCAGGAGAATAATGTGCTATGCAGTCCGTACTGTAACAGGGACTTTTGCATTCAGCCACTCTATCATTAGTACTATTATTTTTGTTATATCCTCTGATCTTTGTCATGGATAAATTGGCTTGATCACTTTTAGAAACAGTGACATGGTGTGTGATCAGTTGCTGAAGAAAGTGGTTCAGTGGTGATATATGTGTTCTTAATACTAACATTTCCTGATTTTAAGCACTTTGCTTAGTTATGCTTAGTTATGTGTTTGAAAGACCAGAATGTGTTTGACCATACCTGTCCCCTTCAAAGCTTGCAACTAGTGAACAGCTAAATCCCTTCTAATGGATCTGGAAGTATGATCTACTGCTCACTGCTACACTGCGAAATTACGGTAAATGGCCCATGACTCGTTTACAGAAGCATATTATATTGTATTTTGGCTTAAGTTTTCTAGGAATACCTAGTGACAAAGAAATATGGACAGATGACAGGTACTTAGCACTCCCCCAAAAATGAGGTCTTCTGCCAGCAGCACATTTTTCACTTCTGAGTTTAAATGAGCTTAGATAAAGATTTTCCCGATGAGTCCTTCCCTGTGGATCTCTTACTGTAACACACACTTGAGATGTTAATTCCTAATCTTTATCAGGTAGTCAAATATGTGGTAGCACTGTAGATGGTTGATCCATCCAAAATCTAAGCTGTATTTATATACATGTGTGTATATATATATATCTGTGTGAGAGGGAGCTTAGGAGGGTATTTGGTATCTTGGTATTTAGGAGGGTATTTGGAGGGTATTCGGCTGCAGAGTCATCTGAGCTTTTGAGACATCATATCCATGCATTGTGATCAGCATCTTTTTGTTCTCTTCCTGTGCTCAGCTGTGCGTGATGGTGGCAGAGGGGCAGCCAGAAGGGTGCTGGGAAACCTGTTGGCATCCTTAACGATGTGAAGCTGCCAGAATGGGCACAGAGAGGCTTGGTGGAAAGCAGCGCCCACACATTGCTAATGAGGACAAAAGGAGGAGGGTGTGCCTGTGCTAGCTCAGAGGCTTCTCCTGTTGGTGGGCAGCCTGAAGAGAAAACAGTATTGTCTGTGTGGGATTTAAAGCGGTGTCAAAGCCCTCCTTCCCCGCAACGTGCTGTTCTGTGTGCTGTTTAAGCAGAAAGTATTAGTGTAGGTGGGAAGGGAAGCTATGCACCTTGGTGGAATGCTGTTGTCCTGAAAAAGCTCGTGTGACAATGTGGGAGGCACATCTCTGTATCGTGCCACAGAGGTTTGCTCAGGAAAGGAGCAGCAAAAAGTGCAATGGAGGAGAAAAAATGCCAAGAGCCAGCCTGGGTGTCCCCTGGGCTGTGCAAGAACCAGGGTTTCCCCTGACCCTCCTGGAGCTGCACCAGCTCATGGGGGAGGAGGATCCAGGTAGGGAACCTGTCCGTACCCTAGCCTAGGCCCGCTCCAGCTGAAGTGATTTCAACAGAAACTGAGAGGCAAGCTGCCTGTTCTGACAGCGCTGCTAACCGCTGACAAGGTGCCTTTTTTTAGGGGTTGAGGAGGGCACGTAGCCAAAGGCGTCCTACATTCCTTATGCTAAGTGCGAAGGTTGCCAAAATTAGCGAACATACACAGAGTGCACAATAAGCCATTTCCCGCTTGATATGCCAAGAAGGCTGAGGAATCTGTGAATTATGCTGTTAGAAGGAAGCACATTCCCAGCATCTTGTCCATCAAAGCAGAAAACACCTCCAAACGGCAGTGAGAACGAACCAGCATTGCAAGAAACAGTGTTTAAAACCAGCAGCAGAACATTGCAAATAAAATTCTGAGCTCATGTAGACAGCTCCTAACTTTCTGCCAAAAGTGAAAAAGCAGCGTACGCGAGAGTGTAATCAAGCTCTTCAAATCTACTATGCAAGTGCCTCTGCAGTGGCTCTTTCTCCAAGAAAGCTGAAGTTCTGAGTGCTGTCTTGAGGGACGCATTTCACACTGCTTCTGTAGGTACCGCAGCAAAATTGCCTCAGCCAGAGCAGCATCGCACGGCTCTTTATTCCATTTTGCAGAGGTAATAACCATTAGCTGAATAATTTAGGCTGAAACATTTTGCCCCATAAAATTTTTTTCCGTTGACAAACAGTTATTTCTATCATCCACAATAACGATTTTAAAGGACAGCGGAATGAAGCTGAGTTTTCCAATTAACACTTTCAAACTTCTTTTGTTTAGAAGGCCGGATGTATTCATATCGTGTGCAGTGTTTTAGTGTGGTGGTATTTCGAGCCAGGATTTGAGGAAAAACATGATCCACTGGTGAGAAAAAGGAGGAAAGGGACTTGATTTCTTACAGGAATCTCTTAGATTGCTATGTATTCTTTCTGTGAATCTGACTGGGAAGCTCACGCATGTAGAAGAGGTTTGGGGTCTGCTTTTCTTCTCACTCAGATGCAGGTGGTCAGAAAGTTGGTCTCAGAAAATAGAATTATACTTGTAGGAAAATGGATGAAAGATCCAGTTTAGTTGTTCGTGAAGAGGGCTACGTTTGCAGAATGAGAGACAAAACAGGTTCAGTGGCCATTGCTCTGGTCAGGTAAAATCCCCTGCCCAAATAGCAAGTGAGAGATGAAGGCAATTATTTAAAGAATTATGGAAAAGTGATCAGGTTCCGCATTCATGTATGATGTAGGTAAATGGAGTTCCAGTGGAAAACAATACAAGACCTTCCGTAACAGAACATCATGGTTTGTTCCACGTTTGATCCTATGTCATTGTGTTCATTTAAACTTGAACTGCAGACTCTCTCCCCTTTGCGTGACATTACAGCCTGCCAGCACAGCAGGGTTTGTCTTTGGTCACCCAGATAGCATGAGCCATAATGATTAACAACATGTATTATTTCTTGGCTCTGCTTGTCTTTAAACTGATGACTCTCTATATCCATCCCACAGCTTTTGGCATTGACTCCACATCAGGTTGTGACCTGAGACCTCCCAGGTGTAAATAAGAGCAGCATGTATTCCTGGGGCTCAGTAGTAAATATTACACTTCATGGCTTAAATGATACCTTACTGGAGATATAAACAAAAAAACTGCAAATAAAATGGAAATATATGTTTGCAATGTTGTCTTGAATTGCTGAGGTCTAATATCTAACTGCATCTTTATTTTCATGGATATGAGCCTAGGGAGAATTCTCTTTCTGGGTAGTACCTACTGCTAGTGAGTTCTTGTCTTACGAAAGTAGATTCTTCGCAACTTGCAATTGAAATATTGTTAATCCATTGTCTAAACATAGTGGTAACATTAAAATCCACAACAATTTCTTCCTTTTTTATATATTTAAGCTGAGTTTATAAAATGGGGCTGTAAATGCTGAACAATGAACATGAACACTTGTGTGGCATTTACATGGAGGTAGAGGAAACTGGAGTATTATGGGGAACTGTGGGGCAGGACTGGTAATGAAACTGCTTTTGAAGAACAGGTCACAATCTAGGACTTTCCTCCCAGATTGTTGCAGAGCCCTTACCTTAAGGGTGTTGAAGAAATCTGAGTCCAGACCACTAGCCATTATTCCCACGAGTTAAAATGCCCAGAACCACGTAAATCGATGGTTCGGACCTAAACTGTTCAGTCAATACAAGCCGAACACAAAGTCGAGTGCTGCTCATATCCAGGTGCTGGTCCGG
>NW_010416909.1:153466-154578 GCF_000710305.1 Buceros rhinoceros silvestris | reverse complement strand
CATTCCTGGAGTTCCACATCTAATCTTTATCGTCAGATTTATCCAATGTTTGAGTAAAACTTAAGTCAGCATGGAGTGCTGAAACTGAGGACAAGGTTTGGGAAATGTTTCTATGAAACATTACAATCACATCAGTAATTAAGTGAAAGGCTTAGCAAGCCAACCATGCTCCCCTTCACACTTTGAAGACGTTTAGATACAATTATGTTAGCGGCCAGCAAGACAGAATCTACCCCACTGTTTTGCCTTCAAGCACCTAATCTGCGATAGGGGAAACTTCCTGCAATAGCAGCTCATCTAGGATCAGCGTCGTTCTGTACCTGTGCAACACTCGGCGCGCGGGGATGAGCCCTAAGCCCACGAGCAGTGGGATCTGTGTTCTTGGTGAGAACGAGACTGCTAGGCAAAGCACTGAGTTGGGTGCCTTTAGCGAAAAATTCCTTTTTGTTCAAGCAAACTCTGAAAAAGTGAAGTTTCCTGTCTGTGATCTTGAGTTTCTCCTGCTACCGGGAAAGTTTGTGATCTATAGGAGATGTGTTACGTGAACCCACTGGAATGTAGTCAGGAAGCAGAAGGAATTCCATGGCTCGCAGTCTGCAGCAAAGGGCTCTAATCTATCCCGGAGTCACCTGAAGCTCACTTTTTTCCTCTTCATATACTTTTTATTTTTCTCTTTTTAAACGTGAACCAGCCTGTCAAGCACACACACACAAATGTTAACTGAAATCTCCAAGTGATATTCTTTAGAAGGTTGATGGCAAAAAAGCAACCCTGAGATCTGAAGCCGCTTGCTGTCCCTGTGCATACGATACCTTACGCACGGCCATGCTACCACAGGCTTGCCAGCAGAGCGGCTATTTGCTCCCACTCCTAATGATTTGATATCCCAAGATCAAGGCACCAGGTTCACTTCATGCAACTTCATGCAGCCCGTGGGGTTGAGCAGGTAAAATAATCAAAACAGAGATTTTTCTGGGTGTGCGGGTTGGATGTGACCCTGTGACATTTTGTTGTAGAGCAGGCTACTTTAATGAGTGCATGAGCCACTGTTCATCCTGAATCAAATCTCATTCCCTTGTGTATTCCTACTGCCTCTCCAAGGCTGCAAATCC
>NW_010416909.1:137347-153394 GCF_000710305.1 Buceros rhinoceros silvestris | reverse complement strand
AAAGCTCATTCCCTTGTTTATTCCTCCTGCCTCTCCAAGGCTGCAAATCCATTTCAGAGGTTATTAGTTTGGAAACACTTTAGGGGATACATCCCTGTACTAAGCCTGTAACTGCCCGCATTATTTTGGTGGCAACAAAGAGAGAAAAAGCTCTCTTTGACTTTTTTTTTTTCCTTTATCTGCTGCATTGCGAGTATTTTTCCACCCAATTAATCCCACTAGGTTTCTAATTGAAGTGGTTGTTTGCATACATACTAATCAGTCGCAAAGAAACACAAAGGGTCAGGGGCACGCCAAAGCAAGTAGTGTAACTGGTACATTCTCTGATGTATCTTTGCTGGGCTCTCCTATTGCGGGAGATGCTCATTGTTTCTCCCCTGTATGTTTTTGCCGAGGTTTATTGGCAATAGCAATATAGGTAAATAAGTTATGTAAGTGTGTTACTTGTTCTAATTCTCCCTTAATGCCGTTTCAATGGGAAGTAAGCGGCTACATATATTCTACATTGGTCTGGTCTCTTGATCCCTCTCTGTCTTAATGAATGGCAAAATATTTCTTGAGTCTCCATAGTGTAATATATTGTGAGGATAAATAAATTAAAGTCTGGGAGGCTTTTATAAGAAGAGGGGCATAGAACAAAGCAATGTTCTTGGTACTCACCTTGGCTGTTGTAACTCATTTGCTGCTGGCAAATATTCCAGCACCAAACTGTGGCAGTTTCAGATGTTTTGCTTTACAGGATTGTTTTCATTTCAAGGTTTATGGGCTTGATCTGACCACTTAATTTGACCCCTCTAACTCTGGTAATTCAGTTCTTAAAAACTTCAGGAAAATTAAGGAACTAGTTAGGAATGTGAATTGGAAAGGAATGAAAAGTACTGGCCAGGTTAAGGCTGCTTTCTTTGTTATCAGCATTTAATCACGGAAAAATGTTTTCCTGCACAGAACTGGCAGTGCTCTGGAATTGCACCTTGTCTTCAGTTCTCCCTCTGCTGTGCCAGGCACCCAGGTTACAACCTGAAACAAGCCGGATGGTTTGATGAGGAGGTGTGGTTAGAGCTGCGTAATGACCACTTGAGTTCTGCAGGGCTTGAGACATGGCATGTGTCGAGCAAACCTCAGCAGAGTGAAGCTATGTGGAAGTTCAGATTGTTTCTTCACAAAACTAGCAAATCCTCCATTTTTCTGAGAGCTACAGGGAAAAAAAATTTGAAAATAATAGTTTTTTTAAAAAACTCACCGTTTCGTACTTTATTCTGCTCTTGGGACTAGACTGGAATTAGCTTTTCTTGATGACATATTTCTGTATACGAGCAGGAGGGCAGGATGTGACCATGACAAGCAAGATGCAGTTTTATCAGACAGAGGAAGGGACAGAGCTGTTTGCTGCAAACCCAGTGAAGCTGCCTTTTCTATCAATAGTTTCCCACAAAGTCAAAGGTGGAGAAACATGGCAAAATACCCAAGCCCAAGTGTTAATACTTGTGTTACATATCACTTTTCCATCCATCCTTGTGCTCCAATACTGCACGAAGTAAATTCCCATTGATGGATCCAAGTCACAGCCCGCTGTTGTGCTCGTTAGGCTTTCCTGCTGCCATTATTAAGCTTGGTAGGGTTGGAGACACTGTTAAAATGAACTTGCCAGAGGAAAACCGTTTTGATGCATCCATTTTTACAACTTACCCTGTGGTGACATCAAACAGCCTCATGGGTATCCAGGGAGCCCAGATACAATTGGAAAGGGGACAGGGAAAGAAGATTCAATTTTTTGTTGTGCTGGGATGTAAGATGTTCTGGGGAAACAGAGACAGTTCAGAGATATTTGCCTCCCTTCAGGCATGCCATCGGCCGTTGTATAAGCTTCAAAACAAACCTCACCAAAATGACAGCATTTTGCTTGCTGCTGCAGTGAGGAATTAGGCTGCTCCTGGGGGACTATTTTTTAAAATCCTTGCAATGCAAAGCTAGAGAGAAGCCTCAAACCATTGTGTTGTGACAGCAGTTCCAAATCCTGGAACAGGGGAAGTCTCTCTGTTGTCTGTCACCGTGCAATAGTCACCTTTCAGGACATTAAAATGGAAATTGTATAACAGCCAAAGAAATAAAGCCACGATATGATGAAGCTTGTCAGCCCCTAATCTGATATCTACACTCCTACCTGTTCTGTGTCTCCTTGTATTAAATCATTCTGTGCAGGTATTTAGCTATTAAATAAAACGGTGTGTGACCATCACCAGTAGACCAGTATCAGTTTTCTCTTCCCGGCCTCCTTTGTCACAGCTCCAAGTTATGATCATGCCAGTTCATCGCGCAGTGATTGTCATTAGTGCATCTGGGTGATCTGCTGAGTGGTTTTGGTTTGGTTTGAGGTTCTGTGTTAAACTCTACTACGTGTTGTAGCAGGCCTATTGAGTTAAACGCAGGTTGGAGCTGTCAGTGAGCTATTTTACCAGTGGTTCTAACTCTAACAAAGAGCGTGCGTGTACTTAGAATAAGTTTACAGACTTGCTGCTGTTTGCTGAATAAGGTCAGAATAGAAAGCAAAGCTCCAAGGGAAGCAGTGGTTCTTATGGTCAGGAAAAATCAAAACCACAACAGGAAAGGAAAATCAGTGCTTCTGAAGCGTAAGACTGCATAGTCCATTGGGGAGAGCACGGGGCTGGGGTCGGGGGGGCCTCTGGGTGTGCACGTTGGTGGGAGATATCTTGAAAATCCTCTTCCTATGCCACAAAACCCTGTGAAGTTTTGAAAAGCCTCACTATTTTGTCTTCATGGGAACATCTTGGGGGAGAAGGAACTACACTAGCTTGGTCATTAGGTCACTCTTTAGGAGACCAAAGATTCAAGTTTTTTAATCCTTGAAGAGCAGATTTGAACCTGGGTCTACACTAACTGGTGTGTATCTCCTTCACATGCCTAGGGAAGAATATAGCTCGTGAAAACATTTTATAGCTTTGACAAATGTTCACTTATAGATGAAATATATTTTCTGCCAAAAAAATCATAAGCCGTTTTTTCCCTTGGCTCTGCCAGTTCTTTTATTTTTCTCTGCTTTCATCCCCAAACCTCCTACCCTTTTTCTGTCTTGTCTATTTTGATTCAGTCCATGCCCTGAATGACTTCTGTCTTGCTATGTGCTTGTACAGTGTCTATCACCACGGATTTCAATCTGTTAGCACCTAGAGGCATTAACATAATGCAGGTAATAAGGTCTAAATTTAACTTGCTCACAACTATTTTACCCACTCTAATATGCATCATGCTCTTCAGCTGACAGACTCGAATTGCATATAATAGCTGCCTGGCTACAGTGCGCAGACGAAGAAGCTAATAGAAAGCATTTACTTCAATAAAAAGATTTTTTTTTCCCTTCCAGAACCCTCAGCTTCATTTTTCCCCCTTACTTTCAGAAGCTGCATGTCAAGATAGATTTTCCTCCCACTGTGATGCCATTAAATCTCATAGCTGGCATAAAATATGCTTTGTGAGTTATTAAAGAATGTTAGAGTAGCTGAATTGGGCAATCATTAAATAAATATTACTAAATAGCTTATAAAAAGCCATTTTTCCTTATTCTCCTTAGGAAGAATGATCTTACAGGTTTTCTTCCTTTATCTATTTTTACGATCTGGAGTGAACTCTACAAACTTCGTGGTACATCCCAATACCTGTAAGAGGTTTAACTGACAAAGATCCTTTGAACAAGTAATAACCAACCAGCGTTTTCCTAAATTTCCTTGTTTAGTTCCATGAGTTTCCCAAACTAAAAACCCAGAAAATTGAGTTTGAGTCCTTTGGTCTATAATTCTTTTCTTTTACAAGTCTTAATCAAAGAGGTTACCAGTAATAACCCAATTATGTATGGGAATTTGGAAAGTAATTAAATTCAGATGACTGAATCATAGGGAGCGATTTTTAAGAGTTCGTTTGGAGACTATACACTGGCTTTGGTTCTTGGCAAAAACTTCTCCTCTTGCCTGGCTCGACGTTTCTGGTGCATTGTCTGCAGTGATCCCCAGAGAAGTCCTTCCATGAACAGGAGCATAAACCGTGGAAAGACGCTGGTGCCAAATTTCCAGAAAAATCACAATGTCAATTTTTTAACTTAAGCTTCAGCCAGATGAAAATACTGTCTAAGCACATCACCAGCTTCCTTCAAGAGCCAATGGCAGGTTTCTAAAACACAGCGATCATTAAAAATATGGAAGTACCTTCCCCTCTCTCTGCTGTGGAAATGGCTAATACTGGTTTAAGCTGGATCCCAACCTGAACAACCAGTTTAGGAGGAACTTCAGTCACATATCCCCAGGAACCTGCGCTGGACAGTTCTGCTTCACAGTTGTTTAGACTGCGTGTGACTGTACCGAAAAGGAGCGACGCTGGCTTTGGAATCGCTCTTCCTGAGCCCAGTTTGCACTTTCTGATTTGCAGTTGCCTGCTCTCTGTAGTGCAAGTCGCACTTTGCTTGGGGATAATGTGCTACAGCTTGGAAGCTGCCTGATGGACTGGATTGAGACCAAAAGAACTTTTTACAGTCATGTTGTGTCATCTCAAAGATTATGGCAAAGCATGAGAACACGTACAGACAGTTTGGTTCAAGCTGTTGGGAGCAGCTCAGTGATGACTGGCACTGAGCGGAGCGTTTATTCAGCAAGATGGGTGCAGCTGCGTACTGAAGAAGGAACAGCAAATTCACTTCAAAATGAAATTCTCAGCCCAGGCAGCCAGTTTCTGTGGGTAGCAACACCATTTTGTCTGTCACAATTGGATTAACTGCTGCTGACACTGAAACCATAGGTACTGTCAGCAAAATCCAATGATCAGTGTCACACAGGCCAGGAACAACCATTATGCTGTTCCAGTGTTTCCCAGGAAGAGATCACAGCTGCTTTCTCAGTACCAGGGCTTTAAAGACCCAAATATTACTACAGTGACCCAAAGATCTGCAGAAAGTGGGTCCATTTTGTGATTTCTCCGTGTTTTGGGACTTTTTCCTAGTAACGAACTTGTTTATTCTTTCTTCTTTCTGAAGCTCTCATGGCTGTGTGATCCGTTTGCAGCTGCCACCATCTTTTCTAGCCCCATTTCTTCTTTGGTTAAACCAAGCTATGGGCTGCAAAGCCTTGACTGTTTTCAAAGTTCAAAAATATGGTGATTTGGTCCAAACCCTTGCTATGCAGCTTCTCTCGTACATCTCTAAGATAACTGAATCTATCCTGGCTCTTTTCCATTCAGTTGTCTTCTATTTCAATAGATTCAAAAATATATTTAATTATGCTTCAGTTCACTCTTCTTGTCCATTCAGTCTCCAGGACGGCGCTTTGTCTGCTGACAGACTTTCCATTTAGGCTGGCTGATGTTCAACCTATTGTACTTCCAGCCCATATCAACTGAAAGACGTTGTTATCATATGAGACCGGAAAACTATGCAGCAAAGCACATTTTTGTTGGCCAAAAATTAGGTCAACAGTGGCATACGAGTGCCTTACCATTCATGAGCAAATTGATCATTAAGCGCCGTGAAAGCCAGGTGTAGCAGTGGACAGAGAAGTAAAGAAGTGATCAGAAGAATATTTCCCTTTCCACTTTTAATGAGCTATCACTTATCCCTGTTCTATTTTGATCCCTTTGGCATGTATAGCCTGCGCAGGGAAATTAAAAAAAAAAAAAAGAGAGAAAAGAAATAATAAAATAGGGCATGTGTTTAAATATTTGCAGTAGGAAGGAAGAATCACAGAATCACTCCCTAAATCCATGATGAAATGGAAGAAGTAAAGAAGTACAGGCCTTTCAAAGCAATTGTTGACTTCGGTTCCAGAGGGATGTTGGTGCTTAAATCTGCTAGGTTTTCTTTCAGGAAATGTTCTCTCTGGAGGGCCCTGACCCAGAAGCCCCTGGAAGTCAATGGCAGTTTTCCCACTGACTCAAATAGTCTTCAAGTAAAAACCCCGAAAAGTAACTGGAGCTTTGTATATGTCAAGGTTATCACCGTGATAACGGGGCTTACTGTTGTAACACCAGTGTCAGCTGTCAACATTGCACCCATGATCCAGCTAAAGGAAATGATGTACAAACACCACCCAGAGAACAGTCCCTGGGTTGAGAAACAGCCTGTCCAGAATAGGAACTTACCTTTATTCTATAAATAATCATGTGTTTATGAATATATTTAACTCAGCGCATTGGGATGCATGTCAAGGGAATTCTGACAAACACACGAAGGTGCTGGAGGTGAAGTGAACCCTAATTTAGCTACTTGATTATCCTCTGCGAGGCAAAAGCATTCACGTTTCGTGGATTCACAGAGCTCACGAGTAACATCTGGTATAATGTAGTGTGAGGGCAGCACTTCCTCCGAGCCCGGGATATTTGACTTACCTTACATTAGCTCCTCATCTCGCATGTAGTTCATCTTCTCTTGCAGCATAAATATGAATGGCGTTTTAAACCGCTGGAGGTGTTTGTTTCCTCTGAGATGCACTTTGCATTTGTTGCGTCAGCAGGACAGCTGAGTGATAGCACTTCTTTACTGCCATGGGATAAAGTACAATATCAGTGCGAGAGGGAGAAGGGAGCTGAAATACAGTCAGGGACACTCGTTTGATTCTCCCATTGTATGAATGAGTTACTCAGGGAAGGGGAATAATGTGGCAGCCTCCAGGCACCGAAGTATATGCTGGTTGCTAAAGTAAAAAGATATGGCAGTAGCTGACTAACCTTACAAAAAAAATGCAATTTTATCTCACGTACTAAGGTTAAGGGCTAGAGCCACTAAGCATCCTTCAGAGGATGCCTTATGGGCTTGACATGAAATCTGCTGAATCCAATCAAAAGATACTTATTGTTGTCAGAGGATGCTGAAGCAAGTTTTAACAGGTTTTCTTCTGTTAACTTCAATTTTTAATATCTTGTCTTCAATCCATGTGACCATCGGTAAGTATGTGTTGCGACTGAGAACATCGTATGCTGGCCATGTCCCCCAGGCCTGACAGAAATGTCAATTAGACTTGTAATGTGACAACAAAAGAGGAGTGCTAAAGAGACATCACATTTTTGGGAAAATGTGTGAAAATTAATGACAGAAGAGTCTTGGTTTTTTAGCTAGAAAGATGGAATTTGAAATGCAAAACTGAAAGAAATCACTGCAATCATATCAGCTTTCTCAAACTGCCAAATTCTCCAAAACCTAGCATGGCACACACAAAAAAAAGGACAAAAAAATTTCTGCTTTTTTTGTCCTGTAAGAAAAGTTGTGGAAGATGTCTATCCTGACAAGTAATAATCTTAATTAATTATTCATCTTAATTAATTATCCTAAGGAATATTACCCAGAGCACCCATGTGGCTAAAGCTCTTGAAGGGAGCCTGTGACATACATTTTCCACATCTTTGACCTTCCGGAGGTTGGGCAGTATTCTGTACTTTTCATTGGGGCTTCAAATAAAGCCCAAAGAGAAAAAGATCCGCTTTCAGAGAGCTGTTCGTGCTGCCTGCCTTAGCCTGTGCCATGAGAGCGCCTTCCTTTCGCTCTCCCGTGCCCCTGGATGTCCCCGCAAACATGGGCTTCTGTGGGGGGAGGTTCGCAGCCTGCCCGGGGCACTCTCTGGGCACTTTTCGACCACACTGTGCTGGCGGGGTTCCAGTAGCTCCCCAGTGTCACCAGTACTCGCCGAGCTGCCCTAAGGCCTATCACTCTGCAGTGGAAAACTCTGCAATAATAGTTTTGCCACTTCTTGTCAAGTCCTTTCACAGCGGTACCCTTATTTTACTGTTTTTTCTGTACTGTGTTCACATGCACAGAGCATCCTACCTCCCAAAGGTCCTCACTAAACCAAGGCCTCGACCATTCCCAGTGCAGGCCATGGCAATCGTTGCCCTTTTCACCCGCGTTTCCCATGGAGCAGAGGGAAGCAGCATGAACTCACCTCTCGGAGTCACAGCGCGGTGCTGATGAACGCAAGCAACAAAGAGGGTGTGAGCGGGGGAAGGAGCTGGCTGGGGAGAGGGGGTGACGTTTAAGCACTGCAGGAGGGGAGGTTTAGGAGGCAGACTCCATCAACCAAAGTGTTTAATGTAATGAGGACTTTCAGATGAATTTTTAAGACTTTGTTGGGCATGACCCCGTTTTTCTTTGTTGTTTAATAACTTCTCCAAAACTCAACACTCACATCTGTTTTCTTTTCTGATGCATATTTCACTGCTCCGAGAGGAGCTTTTGCTTGCTCTCTGGCTTCTGACTTAATTTAGGTGTATTTTGAAGAGGAGGAAGGCACAAGAGCATCTTCAGTATCCCTTTAATGAAATGATGTGCTCTGGTACACCGCAGATAGGAAGAACATGATGCTGGTAGTAGAATGCAGTACGCTGGGAACCACAGGAGAGCATATTGTAATTCCTGCCCTCTGCCTCACATACAGGCTGTCCTACACTGGGCTGTGGACTCAGTGAGGTAGAATCATTCCTGGTTCAAAAAGCAATCATTGCGGTGTCTCCAAAACATGATCTAATGTCACAAATAGCTAAAGGAGTTAATTCTGTGCTGTAAAAATGTTATTTGGAAACTGCTGCTTTGAAAGAGTTGCCATCTTTTGATATATTGAATATATTTTGCCAAACCAGAACCCACTTTTAGACTTAAAACAAAGCTGAGAACAAAGACTGCCTGTGTGAAACCTAACTGCTTTAAACACAGCTGCAGGTGCCTGCACAGTGTACACTTCTGAAAGGAAAGCACTGAAGTTGGAGAAATAAAATGGCCACTGAACTATTATGTACAATGAAAATTCCTGGCTAAACACACATTCTCGTTCCATTTCATAGTACAGCGTGTCTGTCCCTGGGGTGGCAGTCACTGCTGGTTGTGAAGACATGGTAATGGACTGCCGAAGAAGGGCTGTGCCTGCCTCAGAGCTCTCCACTGGAACAAATTTTGAGGTCCTAAGTGTGGATCTGAGAGAAATGAGCAGAAGCTGGTTTTTCTAGGATTCAGAACCATTTGCATTTTCAAAAAAATCCTTTCATAAGGAGTAGCTGAAGACCTTTTCATTTCCTTAGAGGTCAAAATTTCGTATACTTCAAGACCAAAAAGAAGAGGAAACTTCCAGCCCGGTGGAAAGATACGGATCCTTACGCCCTATAGTTCTTTTCATTTGGCTCCCTTTCCCAGCCCCTTCCTTGGAAAAAATTGGTTGGGCTAATAAACATTTCTCTGTGGAAAAAAATGCATGGGAAAAATTTCAGCTGCCCTACAATATACAGCATACTGCATGCAAGTATGGGCAGGGATTTTTCCAGTGGCAAAAATATTCTCTGACTTCGGAAGCACATATAAGTGGATTTTATTCTTACCGCTGCACTCTGCCAAGGGCATGCAATGCCACTTACTCCATCCGATCTGAGGGGTGTGAGGTATGCTAACTTCTGGGTTTCTATTCCCTGATCGTATCATTAGTGCCAACTGTCAAAGCAGCTCTGAGTGGAAGGGAGGAAAACAGCAGAAGCATGATTTAAAACCTCATTGTGCTGTACCTCAAACATTTGGCCTGCCCATACATTGTTACTGGAATGTTTAGGTAATGTGAAGGGAAAGAAAGTGCAATTGTAAGAGAATTTCTTTATTTAGGTGCCAAGTGCCCTCGAGGGTAATCCAGGTCTCTGTGGGTTCAGGAAAACAAGCTATCTCTGAAATCCAAGAAGAGAAACAGTCTCAGTGGACCTGAAGTTGGCGTTCACTCTCCTGGTGCATTGCCAAAGCTTAGGTAAGGCTGAAATTTGATGCAATTTCCATCGCTGAATTAAAGAAAATTGCTTTCTAATAATTTGGTGAAAACCACTGCTATAGTTTAGCTTTTGATTTCTGATTTGTTCCATACTGCTAAGATGGTGCTGGAGGCAATTAGCTGCATTTGGAAGTAGGGGAATGATTGATTGTTCTGCTTCCTCTCAGCTGCTTTGTGGGTTTAACTTTTATTTACAGTTTAAAATCAAAGGGTTCTTTTCTTTTTTTATAAACTAGTTTACAATCTGTTGAAAAAAAGGCCTTCCATCTGAATAGATCTTATGTGCTTGCTTAGCTCGATTAAAAATCACAATTAAATTTGAAGGAAGATATTATCTTCCTGATTATTTCTTCCTGAAAAAAAAAAATAAAGGCTTCATGGTGTAATTTCTGTTTTCACTTGAATTAAGAGCCTTTTTTCATTTAGAAATTTCTTCTCTGCAGCTCTGATAAACAGCAATAGATCAGTATTTGTTTGATTTGGTTTTTAAATAACTGTAGGCTCTGAATTTGCAGCTGGAAGTCAGCAAGGCTCTGTGCTGACTTGGGTTGGAATGAACAACAGGGTTAGACTCCTCCTGGATATATTTAACAGCTGCAGAAATCAAGTCAGTGGAGGGCAGTTTCTTGTAACAGAACCACATCAGTTCTCTTTTGGAAAAGCAGTATTTCCTGATCTTAATTAGGACGTGAGAGGTGCTGAGGACCCTTTGTTCCAGCCACCTCAGTGTGACTGTCGCAGCTCTTGCTAACCTCATCAGCTCTTCCCTGGATTTCACAGTTCACCCAGGAAAGAAGGGACAGGCTGCCAGCATTGTTCCCGTGTTGCTGGTAGCACAATTAGCTTTCTCTTGAGATGGATGTTTACCAGCAGCCTGGATCTCAGCACCCGTTTGGAGTTAAGATTATTTTTTTGCTCTCCAGCTGCTGTTGTGTGAAAATGGGCTCTGGATGAAAAATGCCCACAGGGTCCAGAGGCTGACCTTCACAACCGACTGTGCCTACAGCCAAAACCCAACAGGGGTAGAAAGGGGAGCTTACAAAGGCAGCTAGATTTACCGACCTGTAAGCAGGAAGCACTGCTTTAAACACTCTTGTCTCAGGCTTGTTTAGGGACCCTGGGAGGGTGCAAGCCCAGTCCGTGTCTTCGTTGTGCCTTGTTCAGTGGTTACAGCTCCTGAACAGAGAGCAGAGACTGCAGATAGGCAAGAGGGAGAGATGGATGGCTTCAGAGCCTTGCTTCCCAGCCTTGCTGCAGTCTGCTCAAGTAGCTGCTTGCAGGAGAGGTCAGCTTCTCTACAGAAAAAGAGATACGAAATCAGAGGAACAAGAGCGGGAGGTGTTGCTCAATCTCTGATTTCTCAGGATAGAGGGTAGAATTGCCATCTGCCCTACCTAGATTACATCTGCAGAGAGAAGAAACATTTGAATGGCAGCTGAGTTACCTGCAGCTCATTGACATTCACTGTGTCCAAAACTGGTTCTTGTGTTCCATCCTCAGGCTTAGATGGAAAGAGGATACTCCTATAAATTACCCAAAGAAGAGGGTGAGACATGCACAGACAGGCAAGACAAAAGGGAAGAGGATCAGAGAGGGATTTTATGGCCAGGACAGAATTCTCTGTCTCATTTCATAGCCAGTGTGTTTATTTATGATGCATAGATGGGAAAGGCCCACAGAGAAAACACAGCCCACAAATCATTCCTTCCCGCACGCTACAGAGTTTGTTAAAGTTCACTCTTGTCTCCTACGCTTGTACTCCATTAATCATTCTTGCTTCTGAAAAGAAAGGTAAACTTGCGTGCCCCATCTGCATTAAGATGGTGTCCATCTCACCTCTCCGCTCGCTGTCTTTCGAGGCAGCCTGCTCGAGGACCACTACCTGCTTAACGGCATCTGTCAGCGTGAGAGAGCAGCATCTCTCGCTCTAAACAGTCTCTCGCTGTAAACATTCTCCGTAGAGACCTGTTCTCTGCCTGCGGTATGGTCTCAGGAAGTGTTGAGGGTTCTTTCCTTTGGTCTTCAAATCCTTAGGTAAGAAACACCTGACCTGGGATTAGATAGTAGGAATATTTTCCCCCTTTGCACTTCAGCCTATTGTGCAAAGTGGAATAAAACTTAAAGGTGGGTATTTTATAATATTTTTATAATTGCCTTTTTTTTTTAAGAAACCTTTGCCTTCAAGTAAGAAGTTTATAACTGGTCAGTGTGCCTTTTTCCCTTCTGAATGGTCATACCTGAATGAAACAAATAGCAGATCTGATGCTGGAACTAAGAAATACTAATTTTAAACCAATGTACTTTTTCTGGCTTCAGTGGTGCTATTCCTGACTACAAAACTGCCAGTGAGATCAGATTCATACTCCTGAAGTTGACTGAAAGGTGCAAGACGAAAAAAGAAAGAGAATAAAGCAACTATTCACTAGCATATGCTATTGCAGCTGAGCACTGCTGAAATCTCTGCACTCTGTTCTTATGGAGCATATGTGCTATAACTGAAAGGCATGATAGTGTGAATTAAAAATGAGTCATTTGTTTTTCCTCAACACCTTCTATCCACAAAAGCTGAGATTTCCAAACACAATCTAATTAAGCCTAATTCTATCACGAGTTCGACAGATTGTATGCGTGGATGTAGAAACTCTGTAGCTCTGCTCAGCACTGTGATAACGCTATCCCTGGAGCACAGCTCCAGGATCAGGGCTGACCCCGTGACAGTGGTTTTCCAGCATGAACACGGGACTTCCGGCATGTTTTATCAGTCCTCTGTCAGGACGTATTCACAACCAGTCCTGACCTTGCCAGTGGAACAGGTTTTTGGGGTGTAGGACATTATTCCCTACTTGTTGGCTGACAGAAGGATGAGGTTCTGCTCTAGCTGGCAGTGGAATTAGTCTCTTCAGTAATAAATACGTTGTCTGTAATATGTGGGTGCTCTAGGTTCAAAAGTCACTGAAAACTAAATGGAGGCTGAGCCATTATGAATATAATAAAAGCGAATCCTGAGAGCATTTGAACACATTCATTTCCACTCTAGCTGGGATTTGCACTTTCCTTTCTAACAGTATGATCCTCATCATGGTTTTCTCTATTTTACTACCTGTCTTTTTTTCTTATTTTCATCTCATTGTACTGATATTTATAGTTATATGAGATTATGGTCAAGATTTTTCCAATTCAACAGCCAAATAGGAAAGCCCTGAGAGAATCGGGTTCCCAGCATGAACAGAATACTTGCTTTTAACATTCCTTCTTCATTCTGCTGTATTGATTTGATGGCAAGTTGCATAGCATTACCTGCAATTATTTGTCATTTTGCTCTTAAAAAATAATCTAAAGTCATGGCATGGGCTGCAAAGAAGATGTTCACTGGGGTGGAACTGCAGTATCCAAGAACACAGGCTTGTGCTTGCTTATTTGCAGTATAGCACTCAAAATTTCTGTCTGGTTTTGTGGGAGCTGGAAACACTGGAGGTTTTATGTAAAGGGGGGATTACACTGTAAAGGACTGCTGGAGAAAACAGAAAGAACACAGAAAAATTCTTGGTGAGATTTAATTTCCACAGTGTGAAAAAATGGGAAAAAAAAGGGAAGAAGCCGCCACAAAAGTATTTGTAAAAACGTTTGGAGGAAGAGTAATAAGAGGGATGTGTCAGCTCGCATTTCTAAATGGTGATCTTTTTCTTCCAGAAATAAATGTTTTCAGCTCTAAGTTAACAGTGCATCCAGGCATCATCATAAATTCTACTGCTAAACAAGCCAGTAGCAAGGCCACTGCTAATATCAGTGTATGCAGCATTGGTTATGAAAGAAACTCCCTCTCCTCCAAGTTCTTGACTTAGACTCCTTAGAATCCTTAGTAATTTCCTAGGGCTTGTAAATAAATAATGTACATTAACATCAGTTCTTGAATCAGATTAATCACTCGCAAACAACAAATATTCAATATAAATCAGAATATTGAAGCATATGCAAGTCAGAATGTAAAACACCACTTATCAGCTGCTAAAATGGATTTTACAATGTTTTCATGAGACCACCTAGGACGGCACGTGGGCAGAATCACATCAAACTCCAGAGGACTGAAGGGGTGAACCGCATCTGCCGCAGGGAGGAATGCGACCTCAGGTGTCATTTACCGGTAAATCATGACAAAATGTGTTTAATTTTATGTGATTTTGATTCATTTTTTTTTCCTCTTCTGAATTATTATAATCTTAGGAAATACTTTTTTAATTTTTCATAATCAGGTTTAACTAAAATGCAAATAAAAGTCTAGAGGCACTACCTTAAAGAGACAAAAAAACCCTGTTGAAAGTGGAATTGATCACTTATCGAATAGCAGAATTTCAAGGTTATTAGTGAAACGGGCTGACTTACTATCAGGTAGTAACTCTCATCTCCTAACATTCCCCCACCTGCAAAATTTTTCTACAACAAAAAGAAAAAATACCTTGAGTTAAGCCATTGTTATTTTTATATTTTCTGCACACCAGCAAAATCAATAGTTCTGATTCTCGCCAAAAGCTCACAGCACTCTTTTCTTAGATCACCTGCATTTCAATGTGATTCCAGAGCTTAATCGCTAGCGTGAAGATTCTGACACCGAGTTTCCCGCTAGGTTTGCAGTTACACTTGTAATTCCATCTCCTTATTTTAACTCCCAAATAAGTCCCTGAATTTCCTCTGCGTTGTATCTGTTAATAAATAGCAACAGGTCCTTCATGAAAATTTCAGCAACAAGGTCCGGCCACAGGTAACATTACGTGAGACAGAAGCAGTTGCTCCTGTTTCAGTTTAACCCCTGCAAGGACGGAAGTTTCAGTTTAACCCATGCTGTCCAGCCAGGGGTGAAATGTGCTGGGTTGATAGTTTCTCTAGTAGGGTACCAAAACTTGGACGAAGCTCTCTTGATGCTGACACTGAGCTCCCCAGGAGGGCGGAGTGTAGACTGCCCTAGGGAAAACATCCCTGTGCTGCCACCTTCCAGTGGTTGGTCTTTAGGCAGCAGCATCCCTTCAGTCACGGAAGTGGAAAAACGACGCTGGAGGCAGCACCTGGGCAGAAGTGAGTTATGTGATAGTTCTGGGTGAAGGGGGAAGCAGCAGTACTGATGATAATGACCTTGGTTTTCTCTTTGTTTGTAGTTTCTAGAACATGTATCTTCCTCTTCCTCTGCAAAGGAAGAATGTAAACAAGCTCTCTGTGAAATCTGGGGTGACCAGGGAAGCCATGGAGCAGCTTTGAGCTGCTCTTGTTTGAGCTTTGGTTATAGCAGCTAGTGTTTGCCAGTGTGGAGGGTCGCTGGTGTAGTAGCATTGAGATAAGTATTCTCAGCTGAGAGATTTTTATTCCCCACTTCATCTAGTAAAAACAGAGCATTTCCTCAGGGTCATGTCCTATGAGATTGTGGACAGTCATAGAAAATACATCTAAAGAGGATCTTAAGACATCCTCTAGGCCTATATCCCACCCTGAGGAAGGATCAGCTCTACCCAAACCATTCTTGGGAGCTCTTAAATATCTCTGCAAACTGAAATCCCAGGGCCCTCGTGTCCCAGAGCTTATTCAGCCTGATGTGGGTTGTACCATTACGTGATGGACAGAGCCAGCCATATGGAGCGAGAGAATCTGACAGTTCCTTTCAGTCGGGTACAGTTATTGTTTAATGGATGTAAAGATTTCTGTGCATCTAGGCTTCAGGGTTACTTCTGGATATTTTAAAGTTGCTTGATATTCTGGTATGTCTACGTAGCAGGCAGTCACGTCATGTTGCAGTGTCTCAAATTCAGAGAAGGACCCGTTGTTTTCCTTTGTCCTTTAACTATTCCAACACTGGTAACATGTATTAGAGCTTAGAGGGAAACAATCATGTTCAGTCTGGCAACTCTGCCACAAGCGTGTTTTAAATTGTAAAAACTCTTGGCAATGATTCGCTCATTGAGAACTTTTAAAGAAAAAAGAGTCTAAATAGTAAAGAAAACCGATTCATGAGCAGCAGCCATGGAGAATATCAATTCGCATCAAGTAACAGTGGCTCGTAAATACAATCCTTTTCCTCCCTCGCTCTTCCCTTACCATGAATTAAGATTGGAAGTGACAGAAAGATGTCCAGATTTGTCGGTGCTACTCCAACATCCTTCAGTTCCTAAATATATCTTACTTGAAGTGGTCCCTCTAAGACAGCATGTTTAAAGTATTTTTAAAGAAATATTTTTAAAGTACTTATAAAGACTTATAAGTTGTCAGCGTTCATTTTCCCTAC
>NW_010416909.1:132345-137278 GCF_000710305.1 Buceros rhinoceros silvestris | reverse complement strand
CACATCTGTGGAGTTACACAAGGGATGAATTTCGCCCGGTAATTAAGAACTGAATGTTCTAGTGACATACAAACAGTTTGAGACCAAAAATAAACTTACTCGCTTGAGGCAAGAGATGACCTGTTGGAGGATAAAAGTATTTATCTTGTTCTTTGGGCAGCACTTTGGATCATTGTGACTAGGTTCTGAAAAATGACCTCCCCATGGGGAAGTCCACTCCTGTATGGCACAGCAAAGTAAGCCCTCATCCAAGTGCTGTTATGAACTAGCAAGATTAATCTATTTATCTTAATTCCACTAACTTCCGTATCTTTTAAGTGACACTCACTGCTTTTCTGCTAGTGATAATCAACTGGAAATTCACCTTGTGGAAATATTTTAGTGCCAAATGAGATATCATAAACATGTTGGCGTGTGCCAACAGCCCCTCAGACTGTATGTCAGAACTGCATTTCACAGCCATTAGTACAGTGCCTGACATTAACAATCAATATTTTTTTTCTGCAGCAGGATTCCCTGCCTTTATACATTTATTTTCATGTATTGTTGAATTTAATGTATGTATGCATCTGGTTGTCAAGAGACAGGTAAAGCTCGGTTGCTTGAAGGTGATCACTTACCAATTTTCTAATAATACTTAGAGGGGAAGAGTTGGCAACCTTAGATGGAAGTTTAAATGAGTGAGACTCCCAGAGATTCCTTTAGCTAGAGGAATTGATTTATAGCATGTAGAAAGAGCTTTCGTGTGGAAATCGAGTGAGCAGGTGGCTGCAATTTATATAAATTAAACCTTGGGCTTGTTCTTCTGGCTTGAGAGGGGTTTTTTCCCTGTTTTTAACAAAGCTACCAGTGCATAAACAGTGTTTGGTTCTCTTTCTAAATGTTGGTTCTGTACAGTTGTTTTTAATCATTGAACTGTTTGGAATCAATTGTGGAATTAATCTAATTGTAGGTTCACTCTGTGCTGCTTTTTCGTTGGGGCATAGTGTAAGAGGAGAGCTGTGGTCAGGGAGCAAAATCACAGGTTTGCATTCTTGTCTCGTGTCGCTTTTCTCAGACGGTCTCTGATCTGTCATTACAATCAAAATTCTTTATCCTGGAAATTGCGACGTGAAATTTTAAAGCTTAAAATAGCACTTCTGTAAGGCACAGATAAGATTATGCAAAGTGTTAATGCAGCATTAACTGAAGAGTCCCAATTAAATAATTATAAATAGTTACAAGTCTAGCCTTTTTATTTCCAGAGCCCTGTAGTTTAACATTTTTGCACTTTCCTTCTTTCTTTCTTCCTCCGACAACGTTCGTGCCAGTTAAGGAGGACTGAGACCTCTGCAGCATTTGATTTTTTTCTTCTTTTATTAAAAAAGACATAAAATTTCAGTTATAAAACTAACAAGTATTCTTTTGAAACTAAAGATCGATCTCCCCTAAACGCCGTCAGCGGTTTAGGCTTTCAGAGGTTGTAGAAGGCGCGTGCTGACACTGTATGGTGGAACTCACGTATAGTGAATAACCTGTAGACACGTATGAGGTCAAGACCGGAGTTCTGCCCATTGAGCAGCCCAAATCAATTGTTTTAAAACCATGCAGTGATCTGGATATTGAATACGTGTTAAAACCTCTCCGGACATTGCTGTTGGGGTCATGCACACCTTCGTTCATAGAAATACACAGGTGTACGTGTTTGCACTGCAGGCATCATTCACCAAGCTGAGAAAAGTCGCGTCTTTGTGCTCATTCAGACGCCTTTAGGAACTGTTCAGAAAATCACAGGAAACAGAACTTCGTTGACAGTGTGAGCAGGCAACCTCTGATTTTTTTTCTGTCCTCTGATAGTTGACTTTCCATGGCCACTTACACCTTTTTACCCTGTTCCTCACTCCACCAACAGAGTATATGTCCTTACAGTCCAGAACAGGTTTTTTAATACCGTGTTTCATGTATTGAAAACATATCTTTTTTTGTCTCTTGGGGAGTGACTGTTGGTGCAGTTCACTATTAAAATTTGTTTTGGAGAAGATTTGTAAGTCGAACACAGCTACTCGTGTATGATCCTGCTTGTTTCTTCTTTCAATCTATGCAGTAAACCAGAAACAAACAGTGAGATAATTTAATTATTCATTAAACCAATAATCTAATCACCAAAGAGTATTACATGTCAGGTATGAGAATCTACAGCATTTTTATAGGCTAGAAAACTAGTTCAACTGAACAAATCATTTCATTTTTTAATTCAATGCAAATCAAATGTGCCTTGAATGCCTGTTTTATCTTCCTTTGCTCATGGAATTTACAGTTAAGTAACAGTTTTCTGAACAATTATAGAATGATCATTAAAAATATTAGCATTCATATAGAAGTCTTATACTCTTAGTTCTCCCTGATGTTTTTTGGCTGCAGCAGCCCAAGGGGAGGCGAAAGGGGAGTAGCTGCATGCCTTGGAAACACAAACCCCACGCGGTTCCCGGATACTAATGATGCTTCCTGCTTTTTCCTATCCCATCTTGCAGTGACCATGGCTGCACTGCCAGGACCATCTTCTGCAGCAGCAATGCTTCAGGAGCACCATTACTGTGCTCCAAACCCAGCTCAATGCGCAGGGCACTGCTCCGTGGTGTGCAGACAGTCAGGCAGTGGCCGACACGCTGTTGGTAAAGGTGTGACGACTGTTGTCACTGTTGGCAGACCAAGGCTCCAGACAGCTCTTGTCTTCAAGTGCCAGTCACTTCTTTCAGTATTCTCCTTTTGTTCTTACTTCTCCTACAAGTGTCTTTTGATTCACCTTTGACATGCAGTAGGAAAAACTACTCCGTCCCTGCCTAATCTACGGTGCAGTTAATGTTTCTCGCTGGTTGCCTTCCTACTCTGAAGGGAAAGCAATTTCCCTTCTACACCAGCCAGTTATTTCTGAATAGATATAATTAATTATTTCACTAATCTCACTAAGCATTAGGTTAACGCTCTCTGCACGAGATCACTTCCCAATTATTTAGCCAGTAACATCATCAGCAGAACATCAGCTTGCCTGGGGAACAGGAGGCAATCAGCCATTACACAGCCATTTGAACCTAGAAGCTGCGTACATGCTCAACTCCCCGCAGACAGCAGCGTGATGGCACAGATTACTGAAATGATAGCTTTTGCACAAGCAGGCCTTTTATTTTTTCCAGTGGTGGAAGATACCAGCTCAATTGAGAAACTTGTTACAACCCATTGCATTCCATCAGAAATTCTAGTCAGCTGTAATAGCATATTTTCTTTTCTGCAGAGCCAGCAGAATAAAAAATAAACAACAGGATGGGCTGTAATCTGTTTCTTCCCCATGGACATCTAAAGCTATGCTTGAGTAACTTTTCTTTTGCTGTGGCATGACAAGTTACCTCTGATTCATAACTTGTCATGACATAAGGTAAGACGCTAGTTATTTACCTAAGATGTTCCATGTCTCATAATAATGTGCTTAGCAATTTATTATACTTCTTCCTCTCCAGAATATTGTCTTCCTGAGGCAAGCATTTTAAATGATATATAACGGTGTGGTTAATCAGCAGTCATTATCACGACCTTAGTACAGCAGGGACAAAGGGAAGTGGTCTGATATCAAAGAGAAGATGGGACAAACTTGAAAAAGAAATTTGCATTTAGCATTAAGAAATGGGGATGTAATTCCAGATTGTCTGATCAAAGCAGTGGGATAAAGAATGTTTGAACTATTCAGGCAATCATACAAGCTGCTGAAACAGTAACTTCTTGGTAAGTCCTCTTGCTTAATTGCTGAAATGAAAACTCATTAGAAAATGGCCTTATTCCTAGAGGCACAGGTGAAGGAAAACAGCTATTTTGCATGAGATAACGTCACGTATTTTGTGTTTTATAAGAGTTTCTCCTCAGAGATCCTGATGTCTATCTTGGTGAAGTCTTTGACTCCAATAATGTAATCAGAGCACACAAAATGAAATTTTAAGGCTGACCTCCTGAGGCTCTTGGTCTGGTGGTGTGGTACCTGGGAAGCCAGGGACACCAGTGAGGTATTTTCTCTGTTCACTTTGTCACAGCTTGATCTTTCCACCAAGATGGGAGAGTGACTGTGCAACTGCGCATGTTTCTAAACATTCTAAAACATCCTAGAAGGTCCCTCCACATGCACACACCCCTCTCCTACCTTACTTGCTTTTGAATTTCAACCCAAACCAGGAAAGAAAATGAGAACAAAACCGAACGATAGTTTTAAACCGACACCAGATGGCTTCTGGCTCTGAAGTGGGGATAGAGGGCTGTGTATCGAATAATGAGCAAGGGAACCTCTTACCGCTTGGACCTTCTAAACACAGTGTGACGGCTTGTGGCATGTCAGAAGGATGTGGACAAGTGAAATGACTGTGGAGATGCAATGACTATGCAAATTGTTTGTAGAAGTAAAATAAAGCCTGAAATACTCAATTAAGCATAGAGTTCTGCCTGGGGAGGAGGAGAGAAAAGTCAAGGTTATGAGCTCCACAGGTTGTTCTTTGAAATCATCTCATGCCTGAAATTTCTGTCAGTGTATTCACTGACTGGTTTACCCAGTATTGCCAAACTAAAACTCTTGCGGTTGAACAGTGTAGTGCGCCTGTTGCCTTCCTTTTTACTGCTTCTGGAACTGCCTTTGTGGAAAACTACAAAGTTTAATTTGACTTTCCAGGTAAATGCATTTACAATGGCATTTACAAGTCTTTATGGTGACAAAATACAGTAAGCAAACAAAAAAAGAGGAGGAAGGAGGAGAAAGGAGGAGACCGAAGTTTTCAGCCTTTGAAAAAAAATGCTGTTTTTATTCAAGCATAAAATTCTGACCTTTTTTTTTTTGCCCCAAATAGAAAATATTTATCAGATCCTCTCATAAGGAATTTTCTCTTTCTTTTCCAAATCCACATTCCTCAGGGGACTCTTGACG
>NW_010416909.1:130276-132114 GCF_000710305.1 Buceros rhinoceros silvestris | reverse complement strand
CCTCTTCCTAAAAAAATGGATCTCCAAAGGCAACACACATCCTTTCTTAACACATCTCTCCTCTTGACAAGGAGCAGTCATGACAAGATGCAAAGCTGAGGCCTGTCACTTGTCCCTCTACATACCAGTTTATGCTCACCAACTGGTTAACCTACAACTGGTATTTATTTCTGATGACAGCGTTATCTTTGAGATAAGGCTCTAGTGTGTGACTCAGGAGAGATGGGTTCTATTTCTGGTGCTGGTACCAAGCCGCCGTGTGACATGGGCCGTTTCACTTTTCTTCTCTGCCTGGTTTTGCCGTAACCCTTCTTGTCCATTGAGAAATGAGTTGTGGTGAAATGGGGAGGCATTAAGTGATCAGGATTGTGGTTATCTCTGTAACACCAATAGTATATGAAAATACACGTGGAAGTTGGGTATACAGAAAAAAGCCCAAGATACGTGATCTTGTTAAATCCAATAAAAGACAGCGCAATGCTGTTCTCTTTATCATTAAACTAACCCAATCCTGCTTTTCAATTTTTTGTTGTTATTTCCTACAAACAGTGAAATTACTGATATTTATTCCACTAAAACTTAGATGCTGCACCATCTTTCCTCTTCCTCTCTTTGCAGGACAAGACAAATGTCATAATATTCTTTCTGTAGTGGAATTTTAAGATAGAGCAAAACGTGTTTGAGGGCTGTGAACTGATTGACCTCTGAAATACTGTTTTTTCTGGCTGACCTTTTTCTTTTAAAGAAGAAAAAAAACCCTCAGTTGTGCCTACTAAACATCTCAAGTTTGAAGATCAGCATTAGATTGTCATAATCTTTATTTAGCACAATGTTTTTGTTGAGTTATTTGTTTAAAGCTGACGCTTCCTGACAGTATTAGGTTACATCTTAGGGAGATACTGTGAGCTGTGTTTGAAGCTGTGTCTTGGATTTACTGCAGCTGCTGTAAATATCAGCTAAGCAACCTTCATAAATTATGCTAAAGGCATTTCTCAGTTATATAAGAATTATTCTGGTATGTAAATGAATTTCTGTCATCAGATACTTGTAAACTATTATAAAGCTAGTGACTTCACGGCATTTAAAACTTCCTGTGTGAGGGTCATTCCAGTTTACAGGAGCGTGAACACGTGTATGTCGTATTCTGTGTGGCACACTTGCAAAATGGACCTTGCCATTTGTGTAGCTGTTACAGGTCTCCCACAGCCTGGCACAACCTGCAAATGCATAAGAAATGGGGAAGGTTTATAGGTCAGAGATTGTACAGGTGGAGAAAGAAGTTCCTCAAATATTCTCTAGAAATGTGCTTTACTCTGAGCACTGAGCACAGTGCGCACGAGGCGGCACCAAGCTCAATACAGCAACACGCTAACACAGATGCTTTTGAACTCCAGAAAACTGCTGTCCTCACTGGGGGAGCTATGAGACAGAACCCATCAGAAAGGGGTAGAGAACGTAGAAGAATTGCTCTTACAGCCTTCATTTTGATTTTGAGGCAGTCTAGCCTGAGTTATGCAAGTAGATTTTACAGGCTAAGACCAAATGGAGTTAGAAAACTTATTTAGATTAAGCCAGAGTTGTTAGGCAGAGTCCAGGCTCGAGCCCAGTGGCCAGTCACTCCCCATGGCATGCTCCAGCATTGTGGGGTTTGAATAGGTGGGTCCATTTCTGTGCGCCATCTCTTCAACATTGGTAGCACTAGCTGCAGTCCTTTGGAGCTGGAAGCACATGGTCACACACTCCAACTGTGCACGTCATTGCTCCCTGGCACTGATTTTGCTCTTGATCTTTCACTCTCAATGACTCATTTCTGGTGAAGGGAAAAGACAGGAAAGAGT
>NW_010416909.1:74278-130195 GCF_000710305.1 Buceros rhinoceros silvestris | reverse complement strand
AAGAGTGAGCCTCAGGTCAGCTTTTGTGTCTGAAGACATAACTGATCAGCTGGCAACCTAAGTCCTCAAAATAAAATCCCGTATACTCTATCGCAGAGGAGTGAGCCACTTTTCAATGGCTGCTGTAAGGCTTGCAGTGCCAGGAGCTCTTCTGCATGGCTCTGGGAAAGATTCCTGGTGCAACAAGATGCCCAGCTCTGCATGTCGTAAGACACTGAGCCCATGCGGGCAGCAGGTAACTGAACTGAATAGATACATGAGCAAGGAAACGAGTTACTAGTTCAGAGACACCTGGCAGTGGCAGACGTTTTAGGAACCCTGTGAGAGTCGAAGTCGCGGTGCAATGGATGCTGCCTAGCCCTCAATTGTTAGAAAGAGCAGAGTGAGAATGAGTAAGAGATTGGAGCAATAACAGATTCTCCAGTGACACGGTAATGATGGCAGTTCCAAGGCGACTGCTGGCTGGCCGGCCAGCAGATGTCAATATACTGTAAATCGCTTGGCTGTAGGGGTTCAGCTCTAGGCTGCTCCTCCGCTTATTTACCTGCTGCTCCTCTCAGTATTTACCTTCGCTCGTAGAACAGCTGTAGCGAAGCTGGCTGTAGTGAAGGCGTAAGGAACACGTGACCTCCTTCTAAATATTGTGCCCCTTTGAGCCATGGCCTATCCTCAGTTTTTGTCCCACCCTTTTCCACTAGCAGTCCTGGGACTTCCAAACATAGGTCAGTCTCTCCTCTTCTGCCCCTCCTCTACCTGAAGAAACACAGCCAAACCTCAGTACCCAGCACCTCCCTCCTCCCTTGTGACAGCAGTGTGACAGAACAGCATGGGTCTTTGGGTTACCAGCCTGTCATGCCATCAAACTGCTTTATTTTATTGTAAGCAGAGCTCTGTGGAGATTCTGAACTGCCCGTGCCTGCCTCTGCCAAAGCAAATCTCCACTAAGGGATAAATGAGATGTATGGATTACCTCTCTGATGCATTTCATAGCTGCCCTTGCACTGCGGGAGTCCCACTAATCCCAACCCAATATAGGGATAAGAATTCGGTAATTAACTGCAGAGACACAGAATTAAAAATTTAGAGTCATTATGAATAAACAACTGCTCATTTAGTACCTAGTCCCCAGCAGCAGCCAGCTCCTCCAGCCAAGGCTGAACACGCTGCCTGCAAACATGTCTGTACCTATACGATCTTGCAGTGTAAAGCATTGAGTGGCAAGGGAAAAAAATGAGTGGAAAGCAAGGCAGTCAATTTTATTTACAAAGGGCCTGATCCCAAGCCCATTACTGAATCTCTGTATTCACTTCAACATGAGCTGTGGACCAAGGCCAGGTTTAGCTGCAGTGGCGGAGAATCTGTTATTGTATCTTCCTGACTGTGAAGACAAAGGGTGGGAAAGGGAGAATTTTTACAGTGCAGAATGTACCGAGCTATCACCTGCTTTTGGCAAAAAACCTGCAATGTAGTTTTCCTATAATGAAAACAAAAATAATTCTTCAGTCATAGTTTCATCATTAAACAACATTGAGGCAATGGGTTTTTTTCTTCTTATCTTAATTTAAATAATTCCCAGGCTGCAATGCAGGAAAACCTTTCGAGATATTAACTAGATTATAAAAATGTCATGTCAGATTTGAAAACTGTCACTAACATGAGAGTTTTAATTATGAATAAATTAAAAAAAAAGAGTAACAGCTTTTCCTGTGGCAATAAGATTTTTGCATTATGCACAAACACTCAAGCTTAGAAATGTTCAAAGGCTGAAAAGTAAAAGTGAGATAAGAGAATGGATTATTCTGGAAAATAGGCGAAAGTAAAACCGATAAAACATTACTATTCAAATGATATCTTTACAGGAGTCATTACAACAGAATTAATGTTGTTGGAACACAGAAGCAGGGTTATAAACCATTTGAGCCAGAACGTCAGACATTTATTTAAAGAAATGAATGCTAGCACTTGTAGCAACACATTGGGAACCAGAGGTCCAGCCAAGGATGCGCAGGAAAAGCATGAGACTTTACACCACACGCACAGCTCAGCAGTGAAGAACATCTTTCTCTTCGGCAGCAATACAGTATCTGGGTGCTATGAAGGGTACTCTGGTTTCACTGGGCTGCTCACGCGCTCCAGTTCGTTCCTAGGCTCTAATGCGTGTGCCTGCCTCTATCCCAGAACGTCTGTCTTCCTTTAGGTTAGCAGACATCACTAGTTTTCCAGACATTTATGTACTGAGCGAAACCTCCAGCCTCCTTCTCTCGAGAACATACCCAGAGCCAGGGTCTATGCAACACAGGCAAGAGAAGTGCTATCTACTCCTAACTGCATTGTGGCTTGATTCACGCACAAGTGAAGTGAGCTAGAATATTCGCCAGCTTTAGGGCGACATTGTGAAGACGCGGACTATGTCAGGAAAATAGACTCCATGGCGAGGCAGCCCGTAAACCCTTTAGCAGGGGTAACCACACATCTGCTCAAATCTGGGAGCAGTTCAGCCTGGCAGCCCTGTGCCAGCACTGCACAGGCGTGATGTACAACAACCGTCATGTGCCTGACAACCACCACGTTGCTCTTCAGCACATGGTCTTCCTGGCTTGGGTTATCACCAGCCTAGAGAGGACTGCACAGTGCAGACATACTGCAAAGGACAGCGACAGGGACCAGCCTGCCAGTGAGGACGTTCCAGCCGCTTACTTACAATGAAGTTTGTGCTGGTGCATCTTCACCGCCAATGCTTTCTCTTGATGCCAAATTAAGCATCTCCAGTGCTGCTGCCACCATTTCCATGACAGTGTGGATAACCCCTGGTGAACAGGCAAGGCTTTTTGGAAGACCACTTAACTCTGAGTAACACCATCGCTCAGCTGCCCTGATAACCAGGGTGGAACCCTTCTGCATCTAAAATAGATAAAATCTGGATTCTTCGTGGAGGCAGAAAAGATTTGCAGTTGATGAGATACCCTAAAGATGATTAATTTAAAGCCCCAAAATAAATAAAATCATTACCACTATCTATTCTCTTGACAATGATTTTTCAACTAGGAGACTAAAGCATTAGTGACCCCACATTTAGGTAGGAGCTGGAGTATCTGCTGAAGTGGTATTTCATGTTTAAAAAGACTTAAATTTACCCAATCTAATGGATAACAATATTTCAAAAGGAGACTTAATCTATTTCATTACATTTTATAGTACTTTGCTTAATAAATGGTCTTCCACTAGAAGCCCAGTCTAAGATGAATTTAACAGACTTTATAAATGACGGGTCAATATAAACTTTGTCATAAATTCATTTTTACTTTGGATATAGGCCCAATGGGTACTTTGGTATTGCTTTCTTGCAAATGATCCATAATTCATAATTAACTTTGACTTAAAAATGTGACAACTCATTTTCTTTTATCAAGTGTGGGATTTTTCCCTTTAATTTTTCAGTGAAGAAAAATTAATACTACTTTAATTATAGATTTAGATATGCTAATTTCAATTTACTTTTCTGTGTTGCATGGGATGGTTTGAAATCCATCTATCAGCAAGAAGAACAGGATTAAAAATACACACTGGCAAAAACAATGCATGGAGGAACAAGTTTAATGGTTGTCATGGTTCAGGAAGCTGCAGGGGGAATTCCTGCTCCTTAATACAGACCAAAATACTTGTTTCAGTTCTGTTATTACTCATATATTGGCTTTTGGAGACATTTACAGCAAACTTCAACATTTCTGTGTCAGGAAGGAGGTGAGCTTGAGGCAGGAAGAGGTTTGTTGAACAGATAAGACCATCGACTGGAAACATTCCATCTATGTGTGGGACCTGAGGGTGCCACTTTCCAGGAAAGCCAAAAAAATGGATGGGCCTTGAAAATGGTCTGGTTATTGCAAGACAAACCTAGTTTTGCACCAACCGACCTGTGACTTGATTTCTCACTATCCTGGGCATGGGAAAACCTTTGATGGTGACGGGGTTTATGAGTTTTTTGATTATCCTTTGAAGTGACAGCCAATAGTATCTATCAGCACAGAGCCAAGAGAATCTATTCTACATTTTCTCACTTCTTTTTTTAAAAGCAAAATGGTATTTGTTGTTGTTTCTGCAGGAGCTCCACCTGAAACGAGAGTGTGGTGAGGTTTCCTTACCTTGTTATCCTATTCGGCCACGCTTATCAGATCACAACCTGGAAAAGATTGGAGGTCTCCTGGTGGGGGGTGATGGATGAATTGCAGAGGAAAGAAACAGGTAACTTTAGAGGGGATGAGACTGTTGTGTGCCCTCTTGGCTTGGGCTTTGATGTGTTTCAAGCCTTTTTCGCAGTTTTCCCCTACCTGATCACTAATGCTGTTTGGGAAAAGCTCTCTTTTCTGTCCCATTAATCATCTCCGGCACACCACTGGCATTTTTCTTTCTTTCCTGTATTCAAGGTCAGCCTTAGCCCATAACAGAAAAGCAGGCACTGTGTCTCTCTGTCGCATATCTGAGAATGTAGAGAAATGCACGGCTCTGACTTCTCAATCTGTTTTATGCAAGAAATGTTCTGCTAAAGCAGCTTAACGTCCCACCTGATAAATGCATCACAAGCACATCATCAGTCACTTCCTCACTTTTTTCCCCAAATTCTTTTCTGTTCCACTAGGTAAATGAGGCATGATTTGGCTGAGGTCAAAGTTGACACTGTCAGTTAGCTCCCAGGCCCCCAATGAGAGCATGGAGTGCTTGCTAGGACCTTGAAATACATCCAAAAAGATGCAGTGTTGCTTCTTTGGAAGCCGTATTTGCTTCCTTTTAGAGCTGGTGACAGTGATGTATTTAATTCTCCTAGTAATTTCCTGGGAAGTTAAAAGTAAGCAGAGACAGGGTCCGAGAGTGAGCTTTCATTCCATAAAGACTAGGCAAACATCAGGACTGGATACATTAGCTAAAAAGAAAATTGGCTGCGCTGTTTTGTTTAATGTTCTATGATTGAGTTAAAATTCACGCTTAGGCTATGAATGATAGCCAGGTCAGGAGCTGCACTTAAGTTCTAGTTTAACTGGCCAATTTTTGTTTTAGTCTCCTGCTGCCCACGTGTAGCTATCCCCTTACAGCAGGATTTCTCATGGCGAGTTTTGTGTACTGCTGGGCAAGCCATGTCAACTGCTGATCTTCACAGCCCTCCATGCTAGCAGAGGGTATCTGCAGAAACAGGGATTTCCAGATTCCCCAGGGAGATTCAGGGAATGTCCTTCTCATTCTGGAGTCCTTTGAACAAAGGTTCAGAAATGAATTACTAAACCCTTTCCAATTTCAGAAAAATGTTTCAGTTCTTTGACAAAACCTCTGAGGTCTTGTTTTGGATACCTGTCACATTGGAGACTCACTTTGAATGTCATATTTAAACAGGAGCTTCATGTAGATCTAGGCAAGCTGCTGTTCAGCCACAATTCACAATCGTTTGAGATAAAGGCCCAGTAGAAAGCCAACAGACGAGATTTTTTTGCATTTTGGAAAAGCAAGGCAAAATTCCACAGTTAAAAAGTGAAAACGTTCTGCGTGATAACACAAACAATTGATTTTGCCAAGTTTTCAGCAGTTGTAATGGTGAGAAGCATTTTGTTGACAAGTGCTATAAACTTCTTTTGATAACTTTGACATTTAGTAAGTTCTAAGACAGAAAAGTAGAGGGAAGGTAGGCAAGAGATGTAATAGGCCAACACAAGTGCTGACCTCGTGCTAAGGTAGTTCTAATGCAGTGAAATTTTAGAGCCTTTCTCTTTCATTAACACAAATCAAAATCCACTGAATGAATTCAGCTGTGCTTCTGGATTTGATTTTTCTTGAGCTGAATAACCAGAGCACAAGTGATTAAATTCATCACCGATTTTTAGGTGCACAGCTTTCCCTGTGCATTGTCCTTCACTGACCAGACCTACTTAGCTCCTGGTATCAGGGAAATTAAAAGGAATTGAAAACCAAAGAACTAAAGAGAGAGGATGGCTGGCAAGTTGCTTGGAGGGAGCTGGCAGTTGCAGCTATGTTATGGGTCATTTGGGGTTTTGTGTCCCTTTCCTGCAACCTTCTATTGTTTTTACTATTTCAAGCTAACTCCTGCCCTCCCGGGGTTCCACTGCCTTTAACGGAAGCGATAATGAGCCTTGAGATATTTGTATCATAACAGCCTCTGTTAACAAGTGTCTGTGATACCTTGAGAGAACAAACCTGGAAGGGAGAATCTACTTTGTTTTGAAAATACAGGGATGGGTACCTTAGAGAAGTTGCTACCTTCAGCTGCCGTCTGTAACAGTGGTGTATTAATAATAATTCCTTTTCTCCTGTCCTTGTAAGTTTAGATAGAACACTCGTGAGAATACAATCGTCTGTTACTCTCCTCCTGGACAGTGAGGCCATAAATGCACTGCTTTCAACTTGAGCCTGCTCAAACCGAACTAATGACTTTCATGGGACAAATGGCTTTAATGGGAGGGAAATTAGGCCAGCTTGAAACAGAAATCCCAGTAATGAGGTGCCACATCAGCCTTATTCTGAGGTACCAAACTTGGCTTCACTGGATTGTGTTTTATGTGTGCAAACACTGTGCCCAGAGGTGAGTTTCCCTGTGTTCTAATATTGCAAACCCGTTGTGGATGGTTACAGGCAGCAGGTGTGAAGAACACAGCCTCTGGTATTAGCTGAGTAGGTTCTGCTGGAGCTGATGGGCATCTGGTTTGAGTAACACCTGTAGGATTTGGCTCCGGTGTTTGTACAGGTATTAATTTGCTGCTGTGTGCAGTACGCAATTTTTTACCTTCTGAGTTTCGTGACATCTTGCCATGTCAGCAGAGACAGCATTGATTCAGGAAAGGACATTTCAGTTATTTTCTATCTGACTGTACAGCTCAAGAATCTGGCATTTCTGACATGAGTGAAGGATAAGAAAAAATGAGAAAATCTACACATTTGTTGACAATATGCTACCAACAGCAAATGGCAGATAAATTGACGTATATTAAATTTCAGAGTTAATCATACTTCTGGCGCTGTGCTCGGTTGCAAAGTGAAGGAACAGTTGAGGGTCAGGGTGAGACATGTATCAAATGAACTGGCATATCATCCATACTGGGACAGGTCCCACACATTTACCTTTGTGATATAGGGGATATATAAAGGAAGAGCGCACGGTAGTATAGTACCGTTTCCCAGTGGGCAGACTGGATTCTTCACACTGTAGTTTTTGCTTCCTGGATTTGTAGGTGTGAATTAACCTGGAGGTCCCATTGTAGAATTAGTTTCATCCTGAACTTTACAGTGAAGGGTAGAAAGTGAGGTTTAGTTACTGGGAGAAACGATCAAATCACATTTACCTTGTGCTGTTGTTGACCTTGTGAGCAACCTAGAGTAGGTCATTTTATTTACCTTGTTCCTTGTTTATGATCTCCTTTTCCTTTGCTACACAAATAATTAATAGCTGTGCTATACTTCCACTGTAAAGTTTGGAATAAGTTTGCACAGCTCTGTTTTTGCTCAGTTTGCTTATTGCTGGAGTATGAAGTAGTTGGGAGATGAATGGTTTCCTCAGGAAATTAATCATGTGTCATGGTAGGTGTGGTTCAGCCAGCGTAGGAGCGAGAGTTTTCAGAAGAGATTAAGGAAATCCCAGTGCCACAGACTTCTCTGAAAACTCTAGTGCGAGTAGCATGCCTTCACAACCCGTGTTAACAGATCACTGTCTGCAATCTGAAAAGAACAGGCTGATGTTTCAGAGAGGATTTCTTAGCAGCGTTACCATCTCCTGACATTTGGCAAACAAGACCCATTTGCTAAGCAGGTCATGTATTTAAGCGATGGTTTCTTCTGTAGTCATGAAACATCTGCCTAAGCGCATATGTCCCTTAGCCAGAGGCTAGAGGAGGGTTTACAGTTACAGTTGTGAGCATAAATATAGCTCTAAATGGCATCTGGACCTTGATACCAAATTTAAAATACTGAATTGCAGGCATCTAGGGAGAAGGCAGCTTAACTAATGCTCAATAATCCCCAGTTGCACATGGGGAATCCTTATGAGATGAAACTCATAAGGAAAAGCAAGATGAGAGAGAGATTATGGAGTGATTCTGAATTTCAGAATAATTGTCAAAAGCATAGAATCTGGGAAGTGAATTCTGTCCGTGGCTGATATCAAAGCAGAATTAAAATTTGCTTATAAAACGTGAATTCCTATATCTAGCTTCATCTTCTTCCCACATCAATGTAACTTTCTGTCCTCAAGCTATGCTCTTCCAAGGGGAGCACACAGCAGTAGAAGAAAACTTAAGAAAAAGGCTTATACCTTTTTCCAAAAATCACAAACCCTGGTTTTCAGAAAAAGAATACAAAAGTGATAGCTTTAGGACAAAGGTAGACGAGATCAAATGAAGCCAATCTGAGATGTGATTAAAAAAAAAAAGAGAGAGAGAGGAGTTATAATGAGACCATTCAACTTCTTTCCCAGGTATTTAATGCAAAATATTTTTCTTTTTGATCTTTGTATGTGGATATGAGTATTAAAGAAAAGCAGCAGCACCCATATATCATGGTGATGGCAGCATCTGGATAGATAAATATAAGAAAACTCCCTGTATGTGGAAGTTTGTCCCCAGTAATATCAGAAGAAAGTCTCCAATTAACTGCAAAGGAAGGGAAGGGAAAGATTTCACCTCAAGTAAATTTTTAAAGACAAAAAGTTCTGAATAGTACCACTAAAAGAAAAGTATTTTACTACCTACCCACACCTTAATCATCATCTTTCACAAAAACAGACTTTAAAAAATCTAACTGGAGATGTAAGGTATCCTTAAGGAACTCACCAATGCTGAGATGCTTATGTTTAAGCATGAGTAATTTCACTAAAATTGTTGGTACTAATCATCTGCTTTAGATTTAACAGGTGCTTTAGTTCTGTGCACGCTGGTGTCATAAACTGCAGTGCTGTGAGGCACAAGCACAGCCATTATTCCCTGAGTTTAGGGAAGACTGTCCCCTCTGAGCCCATTATTACTTCACTGCTGATGAACAAAAAGTTCAATAGAAAATCTGGTACTAGACACAGTTAACTGGATAAACCGCTGGCATCTTCCATTGCAGAACTTTCTACAGCCCTAAAATACAGTCTGAAAAAGCTTTGTTTAAACTAGGTCAGAGGCAATGAAATCTCAAAGATTTTGCATGAAGTTGAAAAACTTAGAACTCATTGCTCTGAAGGACCATGAATAAGGTTGCCTTTGGGCAGCTCTTCCTAAATTGAGGGTTATATACTCTTCCAGCTACAAGTCCCTGTGCTGAGTGTGAAGTGAGTAGAATGTTTATTAACATACCAATGTGCCACTCTAGTATTTTCTCTGAACATTTGGGAAACCTGGAGAGGACTTTCTAGAATCTCATTATGTGAAAGAAAAAGTGATTTGAGTTGCAAGATGTGAATTATATGGATGAGTGAGCATCAGTAAACAAGCTTAGTTTAAACTGATACCTTGGAAAACCTATTTCTAAAAACAATTAGTGACGAATTACTTTTAGCACTTGCGAAGGTCATTAAACTGTGTTCTCTACATTAGCAAGTGCAAAGATAATCCACAGCTCAAAGATGGGAATGGAAATCTATGAAGTTTTTTGTAACAAAGGAAAGACATTGGGCAAAGAGAATTGTCAGCTTGGATTCCTGAAACAAAAAGAATTCCTGCATTCAGTGCATATAGCAAGGAAGTTCAAAGGGGCCAAAAGATACACAAAGCAGCAAAGCCTTTCAAATCCTCCAACAGCTCTCAGGCATCACGTTCCTCTTAAAATTATTTCAGGATTCCAAACTGACCGAAAATTGAGGTCAATATTTTTTGTGCCACTCTAGCAGTTCAAAGGCTCCATCTGCACTCTTTGTAAATGCTGCTCTGGCACAATCTTTCGTCACCACTTTACACTGTTAAGCCAGAGAGGACAAGAATGGGGAGACCAAGAAATAAGTATAATAGATCTACTGTCAAAATTGTATTAGAGGCAATCGATCTGTGTAAGACCTAGGATGGGTTCCTAGGGAACTGCAGCGTGTTGTATCTGTTGGCTTTGGATACTAATAAACGAGTTACAGAATTCAAAACTGAAGCAAAGAGATAGCTAGAGTTTTCAATTTTTTTCTAACCCCTGTTCAAATTGGCCTGTGCATTGTGATTGCCTGAAGAAAGCTCGGCTGTCTGGACGCAAGATCTGTCAGATGCAGAAGCAACAATTTCACTAAGGTGGGCTGTGAATTCACAATGTGGATTAAAATACCTAAAGATTATCGTAAGTAGAAAGGACAGTCGTGGTTAAAACGGGGTCGAGAACACAGCTTGAGTTCTAGACTCAAGCTTCAGTTTTGTCTTCTCTCAGACTCCATCTGTGATTCCCCTGCCGGTGTGAAGAAGTACAGGAACTCCATCTCACTGATACCTTTCAGCACCCTCTGTCTGTTTAGGCTGACACTATCAATCATGTCCCCAGTGAAACTAACCTGGCATTTAATCTTCCATAAAATGCTACCAAAATACAAACAATGCAGACTGTCTTAGGAAAGCTGTCTCACCTTGGTGATGTAGAGAAAGGTGGAAGTATTTCACCTGAAGAACGCAGTACTTTGGTGTCTTTATACCACTACAGACTGGAGAAGACTTACCCAAAATACAGAAAAAAAGCACAATCTAGACCAGAGACTCTGCCCAGCCACAGTTTCTACGAGTGTCTCCTGCATGTCTGTTATAATGGAGGGAAGAAAAATTAAGCTATCTCCTTTTCCTAAAAAAATAAATGGTGCAGATGGTAACAGTGCTGATAACTTCGATGTTCAAGTAAAAAAAATAAAAAGGTTAATGAACCTTTGATTACTGCAAATCATCCTCTATTTTTTCTACTTGGAGACAGGCAAATACTGTTTTATATCAAATCCAGAAGCCTTCACATCTCATTTCAATAGGATTTGGTTCCAGTCATCACTGAATTCAGTTTAAAAGTAATCAGTTATTTGAAAGAAAGTTAGGCAAAGAGAGGAAAGGCAAAAGTAGAAGACAAGGTAGGTAGTTACAAGGCCAGTTTCTCTCTGAAGCCGTGTTTCCTTCTAGTCAGGTAGATTACGTCAAAGGAATTTCTCATCTCACCATACATCAGAGCAGTGTGTGTAAAAAAGTTCTCTTTACTTTAAAGTAAAGAGACTTAAATTGGCAAAGAGGGAGAAGTAAATTTTTTTTCAAAGCTCCTCAGTGTATGTAAACAACTTGATGTTTAATTCTGTCTGTGCCTTTGACACTCGCTCTTAAAAGAGCCAAATTGGACCGTTTTACCTTAGGTAAAACACCCATATAAATCAGTGCATGGGAGGCACAGGGACAGGAGAAGGAATGAAATTGAGATCCTTTGGGCTACAGAATATATGAATTCCTTTTAATGAGATTTTGATTACAAGCGGTAGTGCCTTGGAGCAAGAACTACAGCAATAATCTCTAATGTATTATTTTGGAGGAGAAATTTAAACATTATAATGTTAATCCAATGAATGTCCATTTAGGCTGGCTAATGATGAAACACTGTATATTACACAGTGCTAACCAACTAATATGAGGAAAGATGTCTTTTATGGGATTATGTAAAAAGAGATCAGTTCCATCAAGAATGCAGTTACGCACTTGGAAACCTTCCCATTTACTGAGTCTCAGGAATCAGCGGCGATCAAAACCAGACATAATGAGATCATTTCCCCCAAGTAAAAATGCAATATGTGATTAGCCATTATTGACTATTATACAAAATGAAAAGGAGTTCAATCCCACATCCATATACTCTTACATGGTAAAGTCTGGCTATGGAACAAGCTCTATAAACATCAATTTTGATTAGATGATCCAAGTTCTTTCATTATGGAGACATATTTTAAAAGGAAAATGGTGGCATTATCAATTACTGATAGCTTTTTCTGAGAGGAATGCCAAACTTCCAAAACAAACCACAAAATGGGTGATTTCAGTGCTTCAGTATCGGTTCAAAATCCACAAGAGGTTTATCAAACCGTTTGTGTAAGCTGGAGTATAAAAAAGCCTGAGCTGCCTTTCATAGACACTTGTGTTGCGTTTTCCATTTGGCTCCGGTTGAGAGCTGGTGATTTCGAATGTTCTGGTCTGAATACGAAGAGTCCACATCCACACCGCAGTCCTGGGCTGTGAGGTTGTGCAATGACCAGTCTTGCCCAGACCGAAGGAACGCTGACCTGTATGTACAGAGCTCTTTGTGGGGTTTGCCTGACCTGAAGTTCCAAACTCAAATCCTCTTCTAAGACATGCTGATACAAATCGCAAATCTATAGTCAAAGCATCCAATGCTCGCAGCATCCTCAAACGTGGAAAGCCTGAGCAATCCTGAAATCTGATTTCTACCTTTTGTTCATCTGGTTGTTCCTTCATCCCGTTCCCCCTCAGCAGCAGGACCACTCACAAGTGCTGTTTGATCCTACATGTCCCAGCAGAGTATGAGTTAGGAGGCTATCTTCCTCATACCTCTGCCGTCCGGAAGAGAGGATAAAGGATCCAAGGGTCTGGACTAAGTCTGCAGTAAAGGAGGCAAGCTGCCTTTTTTTTCCTTACAATGCTCTCAAGCTGAATTAAGTGAAGAGAGGAGACAGCTGCACATCTGCCACAATCGTGTGGAATGAGGTGCCGTCTGTCATGCCTGCAGAGCTAAGAAATCTGAGCAAGAAGAGCAGTCCCCGGACAAGAGCTGGAGCAAGCCAAGGTGTGTCTGGGAATCCTGGGAGGGTGTGTGATAGCCTGACCTTCTCGCCTTTTCCATGCATATTGTTTCCCCTGACACAGGAAAATGGGGGCTACAGCAGTTGCTCCACAGGCTAGTGACTTCAGAAAAATATTTGATGCTTTTCTGGTTTATTTAACTGTCAGTAATGAGGAAACTAACATGTGCCAGTCAGAATACTCAGCGCAATAGCGGGGGGCTCTTCATGTTCTTTGGTTGAAACCCAACAGTGTAGAAACTGTTGGTGCCACGGACCTGCTGTCTGAAACTCGCCGTTCGGCTTCTTTAGCGGGTAAGGCACTGCCGAGGGTGAGATACAGAGCCTGAGCTTCATAGAAAACTCCTTCTGCATTCTACAGCCCCAAATCTAGAGCAAACATGTTCTGACATGGCTGAATGAAAACGAGTATCACTTCTGTGTTAAGATGTAGGCAGAGATGTACCGGAAAAGGCTCCCAAGCCTCCGGAGATAAAAAAAAAAAAAAAAAGGAAATAAGCCCCTTTTATTGTATAGACAGCGAATGCAGTGGGAACAAGATGAGCACTTGAGGCGGAGCAGGGGATGCTGCAGGACCGCACAGGAGGCTGCCAGCCATCAGCCTTTGATGAAGGCGTGCAGGGGTTTAACACCGCTTAATTGCAGAGCTGTAATTCCTGAGGGCTTTGGACTCCCACTGAGCTGCCACTTGCCGTTGGGGCTGGAGCCAGGGACTGGGTTTGCAGCTGGTGGTGGGGTGCTGGGTTCAGAGGGTCTGTGGCCCCGCAGTGTGAATGCCAGTTGCAGTGGAAGAGGATCCAATAACTCCTGATGTTCTTCTGGGCTTCGGTGTCTTATGCAGCAGGGCTTGATGGGGAACTGACTTTCAAACAGCATAAAGAAATGCCGGGGTCACTGCCCCCTACAGTCACTTGTCAAGGTTCCTGCTGTCTCCTAAGAGGTCAGTTTTGCTGTGGATGTAGGCTTTTGTCTGTGAATATGGTGGGTATCTTTCCTGCTAGGTCTCTGGGCGTTGCTGTTAATTCTGTAGAAAGCATTTTACATCACTTTCTTGTGAGCTCTCTGAGCCTGTTTGCTGCTAACCTGCTAGTAAATGCACCTGGTTTTAGCTGGAGAACCGGTAAATGCCAGGGGCCACAACTACCCAAAATCACAGGCCATGTGTAGAGACTGGGAGGGCTGCAGAAATTGGGGGTATAATTGAACGCGGGTGCTCCATTGCCAGGTGGTTTCCTTTAATGCTCAAGAGCCTGAGTGAGCCTACAGACTGAAAACATCTGGATGGGAGGTAGGAAATAAGCATGTGGTTCAGGGTGTTGGGTTCTGGGGTGGGAGACGGGGGACTGCGTCCTGAGATGGACTACCTGCCTTTTTCTCTGTTCGTGGTCTGGGTTTCCATGAGCTCCAAAGGTGCACCCGTTGAGAAATTGTACATGGGGTGGCACATTTACTGGCAGTGTCAGCTGCTGTTTTTATGATATAATTAAATAGCAATTACTTTCCTTCCTTCCTTCCTCCTCTGTCTTCCTACAGAGAGTTGTGAGAAGAGCATGTTGAGATCTATTCTTGGTGAAACTGTGCAATTGCGCTTCTTTTTTTAATTATTATTTTAGCAGACATTTTCTGTGCATAAATCCAAACTAAGAAACCTGACAGCATATACTTGAGGCACCAGAAATCTGACAGTTTTTCTGGGTTTGTGACAGTGCATTAGTGATGACTGAAATAGGTATTTGTTGGATTTTTATAAAATACTCTGTATCCTTTTAAAAAATAAGAGCTAATAACTATTCATTGGATATTAATATATATTAGACTTCTGCCTTTTCAATTTTGTTTTTGCTGAAAAATTAGTTTATATGTGTTAACTTCATGCCCAGTCATGCTTGTCTTCAAAGTTCGCAAATGTTTTGTCATTAGATTACAAAAGTAATGTAATTTGAGATGGTCAGACTGACTTGCCCGTTTCCTCACACAAATGTTTCCGTAGATCTGTCTGTGTGTGTATGACCTTACACTTGTAACTCCACTCTAATTCACTCCTGTAAATTACTTCCATCGTTATTAGAAACAAGGGATCTTCAGATGGCTTGTCTTGGCACTATGACAGGTATGGAGTCATCTACCGTGGTGATGGCTGTATCTCTGATAAAATAGCAAACGGGGTTGTGTAACACATGAAGAACAATTAAGCTCATTTAGTATCAAGTCACTGAAATCCAACTGTCTTACTTTTCCAAGAGTTACATCCAGACTGTTAGTCTTACCTCTGTTAACTCCCCTGAAGGCCAAAGGCAACACAATCAGCGTGTGGGTCGAGGTTTCCCTTCTTCTGCAATCTTTCACTTGCATTGTGCAGTTCTTTAACTGACTAACCCTTGTCCAAAAAAAAAAGTACTTACATAGTTACCCTCTGTCTTGAAATGAAAAGCTTGACCAAGCTGTGGCTCAGCAATGGTTTTGTTTCTCCTGTGTCACAAAGTAAATCAGATTAAAGTGCAAGGCGTTTCTCTGTAGAAGTTTAGTCAAAAAAGGCTCCACATAAAACACTCCCAGACAATTCACCCTTAGTGATTTGTCAACCATCAAATCAAGTAATTTCTTTCTGCTGCACCCTGTTTACACTGGAGACCGCAGCACTGTCCTTATTTAGTGTCTGATGTTTTCTCTCTCCTTCAAATGAGATGTAAAACGGAAGAGACAGATGAGGTATCTTTAGCGTCCTTTAAAGGCTGAGGAAAGCCACGGTTTTGGAATGGGTCATGTCCCACATTGATACCAAACTGAAGTGAAGCTGCGTTTGGCTTGTGGCTGCACAGCTGGAATGTCTCGCTGGGAGCAAAGGGGTGTTGCCAGAGTTGAAATTGAGCCCTTGAAAATCTGGTTGTCCTTTTATTCACCTCTAGCATACCTTTGCTAGGACTAAAAGTTCCCAAAATCTAATGGCTTCTCCAGAGGAAAAGTGTTGTGTTTTGTTTTATTTTCAGCCTGTTCAGGTGTGTTAAGATAAAAGCTTATTTTCTAAACTGAATCTCACTGGAATTTTGGGAAGGAAGAAAGACATATCTTTCAGGTTCAGTCTCTGAAGGAAAAATGCCTGTGCAATGACTCTGATGCGTGATTCTGTCCTAGACAGTTCTAGTGAGTCTGAGAATTTTTTTTTCTTGTTTACCTTCTTGTTTCATATCTGAAAGGGGGTTTGTAGTGTTGGTCTTTCAGTATATTCAAATATTTTGTTCTCTGTACGATTTGAGCTTAACATTGTTTCAAGAAAACCTTACAAAGCACTGACTATGGTTATATCTGTCGAAGTATTTCTGATTTTTAACCCTGCTGAAATTACTACCATTGTGTATCAGCAGAGTCAAAGTGCTTTGGCACATCAGCTAATTTCTTGATGGCCTGGGTTAGTGGGAGTGTCAGCAGAATGACAATCAGCAGACTAATTCTTATGGCTCTCATTATACTTTTAATCAGGGTTAGCAGAAATAAATATAATGTAGATTGTTCAATCAGACAATAGTAGTGTTAATCCAGCATTAAGTTTTCTCATTCTTTAATGACAAACAACGTAGGGAGCATGGATACATCTTATTACAGCTGTGACAAATACATCTGTTGGCTCTGTTATGATTTACGAAGTTGGCAGATGCTAGTGGAGGAAAAAAAATATTGGTTAGGCATACGTGTTGTTTATGGCATCCTCCATAGGGGTGCAGAGTGGAGCAAAGTGAAAATGGAAATTTTTGTAGTCTTGTGGCAACTAGGAAATTCAAGGTGAAAATCACTTGATTAGACTTTTCTTTAAAGCTGCCTTCAGGAAATTTAAACTTTTTTTTCTAGCTGAGGTTTGTTTTGAGAATGTTGACTTCTTAGATTATTTCTTGCTTTTTTACAATAAAAAAAAGGAATAAATGAAAGTTGGAGCCAAAATAATTTCAAAGGAAAATGTACAAGTTTCACTAGAAGACTTTTGGAGAAAATATTTTGGAGTTTTCAAAAATAACTTAAATGTGAAATTTGGCAGAACAGACCGTTCTTGAAATTTTATATCACTCTTCTGATGTGGAATCAGCATGCTAATTTTCTGGAGAAATCTTACTACAGATTTTGACTGGCCACATAGGATTCTGTAGGAGTATGAAGAGAGATCGATCCTTACCAAAATTCTAACACCCATATTGCTCAGCAAAATGGCTTTTGGGACCCAATGTCTGTCAATAGTGCAAATAAAATAATCTGCTCATTGACTTCAGATCTAAAGCTACACTGTCTACCCCACCATTTCTGCTGCTGTTGACTGTGTGCCTCCCACTTCAGTTTCAGCTGGGATGATTATCTGATAAAACAAATCTGATATGGGCACAGATCTAACCTTACAGTCAGAATTGCACCAGCTCCTGCGTTGTTCATCCGGTCCCATTCCCTGCCGAGACTTCTGTGCCTCTCCAACCCACCTAGACTCGGTATTTAAAGTAATTCCATATCAGTGCTTCTCGCTCGCACAAAAGTTTGGCACCAAAAAAAGATGTAGAGGAGAGAAAACTTTTAAAATATGTTCATAGAAATAGTTTAAATCACAAGAATAACTCAGTTTGGAATGTTCCTGCTGCAGGAAACAGAATCCAACTCAAACATTGTCAGATTTCTGGAACCAGAACGAGGTATCGAATGTTGGAGGTAGTTCAGAGGGAAGAGTGAGCTGTGGGGACTCGTATAAAAGGAAACATTAAGAGAGAGAAATACATATAGTTTGGCTGAGCGGTGGCTACAGAGAGACATAACAGAACACAAATGTTTGAAGGATCTAAGCTCCAAAGGGGGAGTGGAATTTTGAATACTAAAAAGGGATTTTTCTAGGAGTAATGGGTGAGGCTTTACACAGCACTTCGGGAAACCCTAAGAGAGCCCTCGGCTTTGGAACACTGGGGTATTAGCCACACCGAGAGGGCTCTGAAGTGCTAGGAGTACTAGACTAGAGACGGCACCAAAGGAACTTTTCACTGCTGGGCAGGGTTTTCTTTTCTGATGATTTGAATTTTCTGGATGTCATTCATTGCTCAGTTTTGGAAAAATCAACTTCTTTTCTTTTTTTTTTTTTTTAATTGCGGAGTCTGTACCAGCATTAATTCCAAAGAAGTTATTTTGGTGGTAAACAACTGAAAGACTCTTACTTAATCCTTTATCCTGTCGTAGTGCAGAGGACTACTAAACCCCCAGCAGAGGAGGAGCATTGGATATGCAAAAGAGCACCTGCATTAAAGGCTGTGCCTTGAAGAAGGAGATGAAAGCCATCACCTGCAGAACCTTTTTAGAAATGAGAACAGAACAGCACCTTTTGAGCTGCAGAGATCTTTCCAAGTCTCAGGGACTTGACCTTAAATTGAGATAAGCATAATTTACATTTTGTGCAGATTCTACCAAGAGGTTACTTCTCTTGACAAGGTGCTTCTCTTTATTGATCCGTTCATTAGCCAGGTATGAAACCAGAGAACGCCCTGAAAGTCCTGCTGTACATGTTTTGTTATCAGAACTGTTCCATGCAGTTTGTATCTTAATGATGTTTTTGTGTGTCTGTAGGACAGGACACCCCTTACCTTTCAATAATAGCTCTTTTTAGCAGGTCATTTTCACACACTATATAAGATAAAATCTTGTATTACTTCATTGGTTGAATTAGTAACAATTTGGCAGCTGAAGAAGAACAGCACTTTATCGTGAAAATGCTTCTGTAACCATTAGCAACTCTGATTTCATGTCAGGTTTAACTGTTCCTTAAAAATGAAATTACTTGTCTTTGGAGGTGCTGAACAATAGCAGGTGTCTCTGGGAGTAAACCACCATGTCTGTCTATCTTGATATTGTGTTCCTTTTAAAAGCAGAGGGATACTTTGACATGGCAGATAGTACCCCCACAAAAGGAGCAGCAGAGTGACAATCTTAGGTAAAAACACAAACACTTCTTACTTTGATCTTCTAGTCAGTTGTCCAAGATACCAACAGTACAATGGATTCACTGGAGGGGAAGGTCTTATAAAATATATGCAAACTGCCTCAGGTATCACAAGGAGGCTGAGAGGGAGATTACTGGAAATAGGTGGAACGGGGATTTAAGGAAAAATGCAAATATCCAGTGGTGCGGCATTCATTGGCACATGTCAATGTAACACGTCCATTGTTACATCCATTGTGCGATGCTGCACGTTAAAGGGTTGATCCCTTTCAAAGGAAGTTTTGCCAGTAAATTCAATGGCAGCAAAACACGTTCCCATTACAGTACTGGACAATGCTTCTACCCAAAGGACAGAACATCAAATATAACAGCTGGTGAAAGTACAGCTTCAGAAAAAGGAGTGTCGCTTGTGCGGAGTGGAGCCCTGGGTGGAGAGAACAAACTTGGGCTGCAGACCAAGAAGGTTTGGCATGGCAGCGCTAGTGTTACCTCTTACTTTCATGTAGTGAACAAAACTTGAAAGTGTGAAAACAATTGGACAAGGAGACCAATGAAAAATTCTCTGCTGTGATGGATCAGATAAGATTTCAGGTCCCTTTTACTTGTGACTTTTCCTATACTATCTCTTCTTCCTTAATAGAGGGGCTTTTAAAAGGTCTCTCACCTCCTAAACTTTTACTGGGAAATAATATTTTTGGATAAGATTCAGCTTTTCAAGTCAGAATAAATAACTGAAGAGGAAGACTTTTGCTTTTTTGGAAATATCCCATCTTTGACACAGAAAAGGCGAGAACATAGTATTAGATAAAAGCTGGGTTTGCTCATTGAAAGTTGAATATTTGAGATCTTTTTGTGTGTGTCTGTGTGTTTTCATCTGGGAAGACTTTCATTGAAAGCTTTAGTGAAGAAAATAAGAACATTTACAAGCTCTCATGGAAAATGGTATATGTTACTTGGCCACAAGTCATAATTCAGTGAACTTTTTCAGGGAGAGAATTATAAATGCTGCGATCTTCATAGTTCTGTTGAGTGCTCGTAATATGTTTCCTGATGTAAATGGTTAACTTTCAATCCACACTTTACTCTTTACTTTTCTTAGATGAAGCTTTCCAGAAATAGGGAGAGATGTCTAAAATATGTTCTCTTTAAAATGCTATTTATAATACACATACTAGTTTCTAGAAGTATATTTATAGTCTTACAAATGCATCTGTAAATAAATATTGAGCTGAAAATAGCCAGATTTTGATTTATTCAGGGTGCCTAATAATGAGACAGATGTATCCACACCCCGTTGTGAAAGGATCAGGAATTTATCATCTGTCCTTGCAAAGTAGAGACAAGGGCATGTTGTGCTGCAGTATAAATAGGTGTGTCCTTGAACCCTTTTACTTCTCTAGGTCAGGACACAATCCAGAGAGCAAAGTACCTTCCCTGACAGATTTGGTGTTTGTGATGCTGCAGAACTTGATCAAAAATTCCCACCATGCACAATCAATAACTGTGGCCATTGAAGCAAAAATAGAACAATTAGTAACCCAAGTGAGCAACGTGGGAAGCTGAGAGGAGCAGGCTAGTGAGGAATGACACAGATAGATGCCAGCAGTAAAGAGTGGGAAAATAAAGTAGAACATCTGTCCAATTTACCTAATTGTGTAATAAAAGTAAAAGAAATCTTATTTCTTGAAGTAGTGCACTGAAAGTTTGTACACAAAATATTCAAAGCGTGGCACAGTTTGAGGAAAGGAAAGGTGCTAAGCCCCTGTGCTGCTGGAAACCTGGCTGGCAGGTTTTCTTTTGGTGAAGGTCATGACTGACGGTTTGGATTAGTAGGCTGAATCCTGAAACAAAGTCAGAGAGTTAGCTTCTCTTTCCAAGTCTGAGTGTAATTTTCCCAATATGTGGTGTTCCTTCACTTTTGTCTGCCTTGTGTAAATCTCAGGGTCTTTAGGGGAGGGGTTGGTTCACGTCACTCTGGCTGCAGTCTTGGCTGGAGCTGGCAAGTATTACTGTAATACAAACAATATCTCATAATTAAGAAATCCAAGATAACGATAAGGGTAAGTAAAAATTTCTTACCCATAGAACTCTGTGTCCAAATATCAAGGCAATACTGGATAAGTAAGAATAAATTTTTTTCAAAGCATGTAGTAGATATGTGGGAGGGGAAGGAAGGCGTCTTGCTAATTAGTAAGGGAATGTCCTGTTTGAAATTCTCTAACTCCATCCTTGGCAGAAGTTTAGACATCTCTATCATGAGGTAATGTAAAAAAGTAATAGATACTGAGACCTCTAAAGTGAAATTCAGAAAAGAACATCAGATTATAGAACTTCCAGCGCAGACTTTTTTTGCTAGATGTCTCTTACCTGGGAACTCTAAAGAAGGAAGGTATACTGATTCGGATGGGGAGGAAATTTGAAATACCGCTGGTTTCTGCAAGCTGAAAATTCTGGAGTTTGACTCAAGTCGGTAGCCAACACAGCATGGGTAATACTGCCTGTTCTGAGGCTGTGAAGAGAAAGAAGTTTCAGAGTTACTCAAGAAATTGGGCTTTGGAATCCTATTAATGATTAAACTAATTTTATATCCAAAACATTAGACAATGCCCCCTTGGAGAACAATGAGGAGAGTAAAAATCCCATAGACAATGAATGTCGAAAGCTGTATAATAGTCTTATCACTTTCTGTAGCAGCCTTGGTTGAGAGAGCTGTAATTAATTACAAGAAAATGACAAATGGTCAAGGCTACTCTGAAGGCAGTGGCCCTGGTACTTGACATTGTAATGCAACTGGGGAAAAGCTTGTCAAATCGAGGTTGAGTTAATTTATTAGGCAGCTATTCGTGCCAAGTCGAATAAAAGGAAGAAAAAAAAAGGTAAATGCTACAGCAAAATATGAAATGCTTGGGGATTTTTATTATCTACATACTTCAAAGCATAAAATAATTTTATTCATCTGACTTCTGCTCCAGGTGCATGTTTACATGTCAGTCCCAGCTCACACAGTAGGCCAGCACTGAAAATCCTTGTGTCATTATTGATCGGTAATATCCTGTAGTGTCAGTGCAGTAAAATCTTAGTTTGGCCAAATGTGGATTCAGTTTCTCATCAATAAACTGCAAGTCTTTTACACTCTATCTAGTTTGATTCTTGCCAAAATATGTTTCCAGATACCTCCTTCAGCTCCTCTGGTTCTTCACACATGCACTCTGCAAAAAAATCAGTGAAGTCCCATGATGAGTTTTTGTTAGCACTCAGGGAAAGTAGATTCCAGCCTTGATTGGGCTGTTGACTTCTTGTGTGTACTCAGGCGACTGCTTATTATGCTGTTTTCTGTCTTAATTATTTCAACCATAATTCCTAGTGACAGGAACTTTCTGTCTCTTTTTTAGCTGAACAGGTCCCAACTAAGCTTTCAATAAGAGTAAACTTATGCAAAAGACGAGTATTTGCATGTAAACTGAAGTGAGGTGTTTGCTTTCAACATGCCTCAGGAGAGGTTTGTTCTTTTTTTGGGTAGACACTAACAACCGTGGCAAAGCCGTTGACGGAAGCCAAGTGAGAAACATGTGACAAGCAATGTCAAAGAATCCTGCATCCCTGTCTGCTTCCAACATTAATATGCAGTCCTTAGAACAAGCCACTGTGCTGTCAGTCCTTGGAGAGTGTTACGATACTGTCCAAATGGGCTTGCGTAACAAATGGGCCTTTAAAGCCCAGGAAATATTCTACTAATTCTCCCTGAGCAACAGCATATGGGTGTTTAGCACAGATGCTGCTCTAATTATGATACATTGGGAACTTCATGTCACTAGTCCTAAAACCTGCAGCTCCGGTTACACAACAGAGTAAGGTAGTGGATGTTATAAAACACAAGGATTCTTAAGAGTCCTCTAATCTTCATTAATCTGTGCATCTCAGGGGGTTGTGAAACTTTAAAAAATTCTGTAAGAAAGGTTCCTTTATATATGCGAAGACACTTGGAATTGTCTTTATTTTTCTCTGAATGTTGGCTGTCTGGCTATTTAAGTAGTTAACTCGCATTTGTCTACATCTTAGAGCAGAATGTGACAATGTGTGATGGTACTGCTTTTACAGCTCTCCAGGTGGAGGTGTCACCATCACTCCTGTTTTTCACCATTCATTAAATTATATTGGGAAGAGGTGACTGATCTAACTGTAAAATAATCCCTCCTCAAAAAATCAGTAATTTTTTGCTTGATAAGTTGATTGCTGACATGTCATTTTGCAGCATATATCTGATTAGAGACACCTTTGGCTGAATGTTAAGCATGTGTCTACTGCAATGCGATTCCAAGCAGTGCTATAAATCTATCTATACAGGTGTCTAATCTATGGTTGGCATGCGAAAATTGTTTGAAGTGATTAACTGCCGCTTAATTTCTTGGTTTGCTGTGTAGGCTGCAGGTGGGGCTTCAGTGGTCCACTAACGTGTCATTTCTTTCTGCTGCCAGACTTCGTATTCAGAGGATGTTCCATTTAAACATGCCCTGATATGGCCACAGTCCTCTGGACGTACCGATATATAAATCTCTAAAGACATTGTGGTGCTTGTGTCCAAAAGCTCTCTATGGACTGCTTTGGACAGAGCTGATACCACGGCGTGCTGGTGATGAGGTAGCAAACACTAGTGCCACAGCACTGCCGTAGAAGAGCAACCCCCTGCCCCTGCTTGCCAAGAGCTGAGAGGCGGGCTGGCTGCTATCCTTCTGTGGATACCGGCCACCCTCTGGACACTGAGCATCTGACCACTCTGTGAGCAGCGGGGAGCCAATCAGACGTGGTTACACGGTTAAAATGAGGGCTTTCTTGACATAGATAAAAATGCTGGTGTGGGGCAAAGCCACTTGCAGCCACGTCAGTGATGCAATTAAAGTCGGCCCTGAAGCAACTGGCAAGCTGGAATGAGGTTTATTTTCTTAGTACAAGTTTGCTGACTGAAGATGATGAGTCTGTGCTTTTATTTTTTTGTTGCTGAGGCTCAAGACATGAAAATGTGTCTGAAGTCTTTCATTTCCACCTATTGAAAATGCTTTAAAAAGGGAAGAAATAAACAGATGGCTCTCATTAGCACAAGAGTGCTTTAATCTCTTGCACATTTTAAATTTTATTTTCTTTTCAATGTTTGTAAGTAAACTGGTATAAAATTAAGACTTCACCAGAGCAATTGAATTTCACACATTTCAATCCTTGAAAGGAGAGGTGGACTCCATCCAAATTGCGACAAGTGATGTAATCCTGGCATCACAATTATCTATTATGATCAACAAATGCATTCTAAGTGAATGAAATGCAGCAAGGCTGGCCCTTACACATCTTACTCAAGCAAAACTCATTTGAAAGCCCTGTGTGCAACTGGTATCTTGCCTCTACAATTCAACTAAGTAATTTTTATTTTAAGCTGGAAAAATACAGAACTCATAATTTTGAGGAGCACGTGCAAGAAAATGTGGATCAAATTTGCTCTTGGTATAAATTTCCGAAGTTGCAGGGACATCACTGGAGCTGTATAACATTTGCCACAAAATAATCTCCCAATAACATGCCGTGGGGGTCACCTGACAGAGATTTTAAAATACCTCGATTCTTCTCACGGCTCACAAGCTGAATGGTGTTTAGCCAATGGGCTAACAGGACCCTAACGCCCCATCCTGAAGGAGGTGTTGCTGGAACCTCCAGCTTCAGAACTTTGTCTTCCTCTTGTTCTTCTGCAGTTCATGCTTCTTAAATCCTGTTTCAAGCCCAGGCGTGCAGCCAGGGGTGGCTGCTGCCACAGCTTGGGATCCTGCGTCAGTCAGAACACAATTCTTGATTCAGCTGAGAGGGAAGGACACCACTTCTGAGGGGTGTTAGGAGTTCAGGAAGTGTTCAGGAAGATTGTCCAGAGGAGATTCCCCGTGGCACTGAGCTAACAGCCCATTCGCAGAGAGCACGTTGTTTGTGAAAGCAGTGTTGTCAGTACACTGTTACAAATAGAAGGTTTCTGGTAGCTATCCCGTAAACAGAATTACCTTCTTTAAGGCTTGTTTGATATGATAGAAATTGAAGTCTGATCCTCTGCTATTTATTTCAGAAAAAAAGCTGAAAATTGGAGAACTCTTAGATTTGCAACATCAGAAAATGAAGACTCTGGTGGAAAAAAAAAAATATTCTGTTCCTCTTAAAACAGAATTTGTGGCTTTTCTAACTCCTAGGAGCTTTCTTAGCTTCTGAATAAGAACGTTTAATTTTGGTGCCACTGTACAGCATTCTGATTTAAAAAAAAACATAGCATTTCAGTTACATTGAGACACTGGTTTGAGCCTAACCTTTTAAAAGACTAGTTGTCTTAACAGAAAATGGAGTACAGCTCATTCTGAAAAGTTAATTTTAAATTGAAAAAAATAGTGTTCTCCCTTGGCTAGTATAGAATTTCTCAAATTTTATTATCTAATTGCATCATTTTGGATGAGGGAAAGTGTTCCTACAAAGAGCTCATCAAAAGGACATAAAAGGACTTGGCGTGTTTCTCCTTGGCAAAGTTTGTTTTCCTGGATATTTAAACAGAAATGCATCCTGTGTCTGATTAAAGCACACGGTTCTCTGGACGGCCAGTGGTTTGTGTGGGCTGCAGGGGAGGCCAGAGAGAGTGAGCTTATTTTGCTTTTCTGTATTCCCTCGGGCTATGGGGGTTTCGGTTCAGAATCATTCGGTCATGATTCAAAGCGGAAGAAATTAGCTTTACCTCCTTTCTGTTACTTCTAGATTTTAAAATTAGGTGTAAGTGACGCTACTGCTGACGTTCACTTTCAGGGAAGTAATTCAAATGTCATCTTGACCGCTTTTGAGGCCTCAAAGCTTTATGGATGTCAAGAGATCTTTTTAGACAATGCTCATGCCTTATGGCAGAATAAATACCCTGCATCCATCAAGTGAAGTGTTTTTCTTGTTCTTAAGGTACTACAAAGATGAAGAGTCCACACTCTCTCCAGCCAATTTGTTCCAGTGCTAAAATAACCTTAACATTTGAAAGCTCTTCCAGCTGTCTACCCTGGAGCTTCTCACTGTGTTTTATTTACGTTATCGCTCTTGTTCCATCTTTCATGACGCACATACTGTTGCCGTCTTCATAACAGCAGTTCCTCCTGTATTTAAGGACCATTGACATGCTCCTCTCTCAATTCTTCACTCTTTACGTATACTTGCACCTATATAGTCATACACACGCAGGGCAAGTTCTAGTTAAAAGCGTGGAACTCTGCTAATGAAAACCACTTGTTTCAGCAAAACCAGAAAAATTAGACCCTTGTGACAGCCTTTTGTCATCTGAAATATTTCTTGCATAGCCAGATTAAATTATTACATTGACAAGTCAATTATATGCCCTGAAAAGGAGTAATTTCCAGCAGAAAGCAGTCACACACAGTGGCGGATAATCTGAATAGCTTTAAATTCGTGGGTAAACAGCTGATTTTTTTCAAGTAAGAAGCACTGCCTGTTCATTATGGTACGTTTGGATTCAAATGTACTTGTCCATATTCTCGAATGCTGCCTTTTACAAAAATCAGATTTTGTCCTATTGATACCTCTTCCTCAGCACCTTGGATGCAGAACCCCAAAGAACAGCTCCACGAGGTCAGTCTTTACATTTCCTCATGTCTCCACATATTCATTAAGGTATAGATGATCCTCGTTAAACTCAGGACTCAGTTCTGTTAAGTACCATAATCCCATTATCCAATCACATGCCATACTGATATTTAATCTTCTTCATGTAACTTTGTTCCAGTGTCATACTACTAAAAGAAAATATTTTTTCTTACCCTATCTAAATGAGGACTTTACTGTACCATTTACCAACCTGCTTTAAATACTAAGTTCTTTTTACACAATCAAAAGTGCAGTTCACGATTTATAAGCCTCTTTTTTAAGTCTAGGACCTTGTGTGGCGTAAGCTAGAATTTGCTCCGCTAAAGCTGTTCATACTGCCAGAGTATCTTTCTATTTAGGATACAGATACTGAACTAGAATTCCCTTTTGACTGTGCGTGTGTGCTTATGTTTGGAGATTATTTATTTTGTCCTCTAAGGAGGAAAAATGTGAGGTCTGATCTGGGATTCGCTTAGCTCTATTTCATACCTCGCGTAATTTCATGGACCCTAATGGAGTTAATCCTCATTTACAGCAGTGTAGGTTAGATCAGAATGAAGCCTCCAGCTTCTAAGTGCTGCTAGCTGAGCTGAAAACTACATATGAAAATTTCAGCAGCAGCTAGCGGATCTCAGCAAACCGATAAAAGGGCACTGCTAAGAGTAGGCTTCCTCTGGAGCTGGGGGAGCATGGAAAAAGGCAGTAATGTGACCTGCGTGCTGTTCTGCCGGAGCAAACACTAGAAAGCCTGCTTGAAATAAACTTGCCATGGCAATACAATTTCCACACTGCCTGTCGATTTACTCAACAGGCTCAGAAGAGCAAACAGGGGAGGAGGAAGACAAATGAGGACATTAAAAGTAAGAATTCAGAGCAAAATAACTGATCTTTCATTTTGTTTGGAAATGAGAGTATTTTAATGGTCTTCCTTTCCTCCTCCTCTGCTCCTGCTGCAAATACAAAGTGAAGCCTTTTCTTTCACTGGCAGTGCCTATAAGCGCATGAGTTCAGGAAAAGGTATCTGAGATGATGACCTGTAAATTAAACAACTCGTGAAGACCTTCCCACAAAGGTGTTGCAGTACAGGTTGTATTGCCATAGATATTTACAAAGGGATTTTTGCTGGTGTTTTTTTAGAGCTTTATAAACCATAGACCCATATGATTTTTCCAGCGTGTGTATCTGAGGGCAAAAAGTGCCCCAAAACTTCAAAATGTTGCCACAATATTTTCTACATATTAATCCAGGTGAATTTCTTTTGTGAAAGGAATTTAGGTCCCTGGACCTTTGGAATGCTGTATTTGAATACCACGCTCGATAGAAACCATCCTCTGGAGTACAAGACTGCTCCTGCTGTTCTGGTAGATGAGTTATTAGCAGACTTCCTATTCCTATAAAGACCGTGTAACTTTTCTTTTCAACGAAATTTTGAAAGGCCTTTTGAACTAGAAGCATCTTTCTTAATCTCCTTCAAGCTAAGTAAAGATCTACTCTATTATTAAGGTGGTGGTGCCAGCATTTTGGATGTGTGCCTGTATAAAGACAAGCTATAACTGTTCTTTCTTCTAGCAGCTAATAATTTTCATAGAGGTAATCACATATTTTCTGCCCAGCGGATTCTCCTCTATTTACTCCTTCCCTGGAATATGGTTTTCTTCCATCAAGATCCTGTTGCCTTAGGTATCCTTCTCCGGTCATCTTCAACTGCCCCCCTCTGCCATCTCCTATCTTTTCTGATAGGCCCTTCCTCCCTCCTGCCGTCTGTAGACAGCTTTCACTTTGCTCTTAGTACAGTGATGCTGTTCTTTTCTTTGCCAAGTTCTATCCCTCTCAGACATCAGATCATCTCTCCGTCTTTGCCACTATATTCTCTTGTATCTTTACTCTCTCCTTCTGCAGGCCATCGTTGCTGGCACACTCTGTCAGCTCTGTCTGCCACAACTGCTGGCTTGGGTCATCACTGCCTGCCTGCTCTTGGTACAATACACTTTTCTCCCTTGATCTCCAGCCCCTAACTGAAAGTTTTACCTTTCAACTTAACAACATGGTTATTCTGTAATCACTGCTGCATCTGAGCCCTTGCCTGAGCTCTTATTTTGCTACCTTCTGCTGGCCGATTTCAGATTAGCCTGTGCTTTGACAAGAGGATACCCAGTGTAAGAAAATGAGAGGGCAGAAATAGTAAAGCTTGTTTTCATGAAAAACCTTTAAAAAGTGGTTTCATTCCTCTGGGTCTTTATTTTCTAGCTGTCCTAACAAAAAAATTGAATACACTCCATGGCACTAGGAAGCTTAAATTGAAATTAGGGCAATTCAAAACTCAATACTGTTGATTTGCTGGTATTTTTGTTTAAAAATCGGTTATTATTAACACTAACTGTCAGACTTTGAAGCGGTCTGTGGGATAAATACACTATGTGTTCGTTTCTCAGAGCTTGCACTTTAACACACCATGTCTGTCCTCACATGCACTCTTCTTCACCCTTCGTTAAGAACCTTTCAAGCTTGAATAATAGGAAGAGAATATGGCTCTGTACCCCCTCCAGGTGCATTAACGACCTCGGGCAAACACCTAATGCTAATGCCAAAGGAATTGCTTTGCCAGCTCTTAAAGCACTGGCTTTATCTTTAGCATTGATCTAGACCTCAGGGAAAAGCTGTCAGGAGACCACCTATTGATTTGGTCTTCAAGGCTTCCTTGTGTGTCAGCTTCTGTGGGAAATCTGGGCAACATAGTTCTCAACTGGCAGAGAACGACTTTGTTTTGAATTGGCAGCCCTTCCATTTGGGCACGCATTGCATTTGAGTGCTCAGTCTTTCTGTTGAGCTTGTATCTTAACTATTGGTCCATTTTGAATCTAAGTAATCAAAGAGGAAAGTCTCAGGGGTGTGATTTACCCTTTTCTTAGAATTTCCAAAACCTGGTGTTTCTCATCACTAACATAACAGTTATAGTGCTCTGTCTAATGACAGATATAGGAGAAGTGACCTTGCCACCTCTCCTCCACCCATTGTCAAGAGATTTTACACAAGTGGTTTAAGTTAGGACTGCACTGAACATACTGGGATTGTTTGACGTGTGTGGATTACCAGCTGGATTCCAACATCCATCAGAAGAAAGTTTGGAGGGGCTGGAGAAACCAGATTCGTACCTGGCCAAGCTCCTCTGTGTTGATGAATTTACTGGTCATTTATTATTGAGATGTTGTGAAGATTTATTCATCAGTCAAGTCAGAAGTTAGGATCATCTCCAGTGTAACTTAGGTATAACTTTCAGCCCAAATGGTGGAACTGTTAGTGCTGCTTGGGGAAACAGTGCTGATTCTCTCTGTTCAACTTCAGCCAACGCATCTGAAGACAAGAAATGCTAAACAGGGAAGGGACCTGTTTACGGCACTTGAAAAGAGCACAGGCTTGCCAAAGAAGCTTTCTTTCTCTTGTACCACAGAAGGATGAAGTAGTATAGGTGGAATCCTTAAACCCAGAAAGCTCAGAGTTTCTGCAGGCAGTGCTGTGATATAGAAGACGCTGGCCCTAAAGCTGCCCTTGGCCAGGTGGGCAGGGCTTCGAAATATATGTTCCTTCAAAAGGGAAATGCTATAGTGGGCTCTAGAGCAGCAGTACAGCACCTTGGCTCGCTGCAGGAGGAAACACCGTGCTTCCTAGAGAGGTGTAGCCACAGGCAGCGCACCAGGTGCCACAGCCCCAACTGGCACTTAGCTTCTAGGTGTGTTACAGAAGCAGTATTTCAGGCAGCTTATGTTGCAATTCTGGGTCCCTGGGAAGAGGGATGGGAGTCTAGTGGAAGAAGTGAGGAGCATACACCAGTGCCTCTGTAATAAAACACTAATCATGCCTCTTTCAGAGTTCTACCTTTTAGAAATATGCTCTTCAAAGCATCTGTAGAGTTTGGCCCCTTTTTTTTTCCCAACTAGCAACTGACCAGTATATTAAAGTAATTTGATGGGTCTACCTTCCCGTTGTCTTTTTTTCCCAGCTCAAACATTACATCTGTTACCGTTTGTGCTGGAGGGTGTGATTATCCTCTATAGATAGAAATGTTCTATTGACTGAGTCAAAGGCATTTGGTTCATCCAGAGAAGTTATTGTTTGGAGGCCAAAATGTCTCCAGTTCATATCCTAGTTCTTGTTTCCATTATTACATGTGTGTGATATTAATTTCTGTGTTTGAGAGACAAAGAAATCCATCTAGTGCTATAAGAGGAGAGAAATGAAAGTGAATGCCTGTGGACATCTCCCCTGGCATCTCTTTTCATCTTGGCAGAAGCGAATAGTAAGGGTTTCAAATTAAATTCACAAATTATTTAAAAAATATTGGAAGGTGTCCCAATTTCTAACTGGGGTAGCTTAGTTTCTTTTCTTCACTAGGACAGGCCTTATATGTTTGTGTGAAATAAGAAGAAATTTAAAAATGTCAAGGAACCCAGAAATCCACAATGGTGCACATAACGTTTATGTGAGAGAAGTAGCTCTCTCTAGTGGGGCCTCCTATATCGATTTAATGCACACAGAAATACAGATCTTTGCTATAGGAGTTAGTAAACTGAAACTGGGAAACAATTAAGGTAAACACCAAAACAGCTGCTATGATTTATATTTACTTAGAGAAATGCATTAGAGACATCATTGCCTTTACCTCAGCCGTAGTATAGAAAATTACCTTCCACTGTCACAACTCATAATATACTCTGTATGTTTATCACCGATGCACCATCAAAACAACAGGAACAAATGAGCAGGATTCTTTTTAGCATCTCTTCGTGATATTCAAGTAACTTACACTAGAGGTAGCCAAAAATTGGCAGAGATGGAAAAAGAAAAAAAATAATAAAGTTACTGGAGTTACTTTGCTCTAGGAGCTCCACTAGTCAAACTCAGAAATTCCTGATAAAGGTCAAGTGAGTGTGAACACTTAGAGAGGGGCCATGTGAGACAGGTCCAGTAGTGTGCGCAGGGCTGCCCAACTGATCCATTCTCAGACTCGGAGGTCTAGTTCCCAGCCTGCAGTTCTTTCCTCAGGCAATGTTTTCCTGTCTTTTCCCAGCGTTACTGGGAAAAGATCTTCCTTTTTCCAGTAATGTTTGCAGGTACAAGCTTACAAATTTGGCCTTAAAAGTTCCACCTCTGAAATAGAAATCTAATGCTTTGGCATCCTTCATCCATACCCATATCCATTTAGCCGTGTTTTTGTAGAGCTGTCAGCAAGCCAGAGCGGCTCAAGTCTCACAGAACAGCCATCCAAAGCTGAACACACACACACACACACAAAAAGATTGAGGGCAGGGAGCATTCGAGTGGCTACCCTCCCCTGCCTCTGTGGAAGGCAGCCAGTTAATTTATTTAAAATAAAAGTATTTCAGCCAGCTGGATGGTGGCACTTGGCTGCCCTTGCAGGGCCTCCTTGGCATTTACTCTAGCCTTGGGTTAATTTAAGTATTCAGAACATGTAGAGGTAGCTGTCGATGCTGAGGGCTGTACACGGAAGGAAGGAATACAATACCCCAGCAACAAGTAGTTTGGCGTAGCAAACTAAACCACCCAAGCCTGACCCTTCTTGTTCAACCAGTATGTTCGTGCTGCTGTTGAAGTTAAAGATGCAGATGTCTGACCACTCCCCAGCTCTCATCCTGGAGTCAGAATCGGAAATCACTGGCATCTTCTGCATGCTCGGTATCAAAACTCGTGTCCCAGCATTGACACACTTAGGAAAACAAGGCTTTGCTTGTTTGTATCTTCCTGATACAGCACGAGCCATTCTCACCTTTTGGAGGCATTTTTGGCGAGCTGGACCAGCGTGTTCCGCCATGTGCGCTGGTGAGGTGGGGCTCCCTCTTCGTTGCTTATCCTTTGCGGTGGGTCTCTGTGGAGCAGTGCCCTAGGGCCGGTGGCTGTAGTGACCAGCAGGGTACTCCTCGCCGTGGCATGCGGGTGTCAACAGAGCAGAGTCACAGGCTGTACCCTGTTCAAGGGGCTGTTTTGTGTAGAGAGAAGTCCAGACAAAGAAAAGGTGCCTGTCCTTTAATTATAGGATTCAGTACAAGAGCTCCTAGCTTTTAAAGTGCATTGCAGCATTGGAATTATTTAAGCAAGTGTTACCACATTTTTTTCTGTTCCTTCTAAGAGATTGATGTATTCAAGGTCATGACTCTTGCTGCATCGATTTCTTGCCAGGGGATTTAGACCTGAAGTGATGGATTGTGTTGTGAACTGATAATTTTTTTTTTAAAATTAGTAAAACTTCACAGTATATCTTTAATTATTAATATTTACTGAGCAGCAAATGTATCACAGCTCTGTGTTCTATAACTGCTTCCTTCTGGAAAGAGCATTTAGAAGACAAAAGCCCTTTTCAGTGCCCTGCCGTACTGTTTGATAGCTTTTGTAAATGCTTTCAAAAATTATAAACATGATGAGCCAGGTCCTTAGTTGGTATAAATCATCCTCACCCCACTGAATTCCAGCAGCTGTCACTCTCTGAAGAGTTGTCCAAAAGAGCCTTTCACTGACTACCTGGCAGGTTTCGGCTGTGACAGCCTGTGAGCTTTCTGTGGCTCTACATGTGAATTACCCCAGTGGGGATTGAGAACTGCACCATCCACCCTCTGTTTTGGACACCGGGAGGCCTTGTGCAAGCCAAACAAAGCCTCGCTGCCACCGGACCCCGCTGCAAATGATAGCATCCATCATCGCTTCCTTCCTACTGCACTGAAAGTGGGTTTATGAATCTAAACCACAGCAAAGCAAAACTTGGCTACTTATTTACATCTTTAAACTAGTTTTCTTCAGCTGCATTTTCTGCGAGATTTGATTTTCTACTATAATTCTGAGTCTTTGAGCGTGATGACAGGAATGCTTACTGAATTTCCGTTTCTAGTTTGTTTGGTTTTTTGGTTTTTTAGTAGAAAAAGGTAGAGAAAATAAATAGTGTTGCATTCACCACCATGAGTATTCACAGCAAGAGCTTTTCTCTCTGTGGATCCCAATCACAGGAACACATAATCTAGTTGTCCAGTCTATCTGATTGAAAATTTGAATGTCAAGGAGGAAAAATGTCTCTGAGATGCAGAATGCTCAGGAATCATTCACCAGTTTTCATTTGCTTTGATAGAGTTGGGAGATTCTGGTTGATTTTTTTTTTTTAATGTTTTGGTCGGTCCAAAATAGAACTTCTAAGTGGAGAAGGGGAATCCACTAAATGTTTCTCACATGGAAAGCAGGAGTGTGACCCTTGAAAACCAAAATGCCATTCTCTTCCTCACCTATTCACTGTTCAGCATTCACCGCCGTGAGCTGCAGCGCTAAGACTCCAATCAGACTTCATCAGTCATGGTTTTGCAGTCTTGCTAAAAAAAGTTCAGATTTCATTAAACAATGCTGCACGATGAATGGATAGGGTAAAATTTAGAGAGATTAGCTGGGCTGTATTTCAGGTGCCAGTCATCTTTAAAGCAATGAGCAATGTCAAGATAAATGAAAAACGATGTACCAGAGAAGTGTCACCATTGGGAATGAGACAGTGACTCCCACATAGTGAGAGGAATTTATATATTTGCTTTAGTGATGTCTGAATGAGAATCTCAGGTTTAATTTTTCATTGTACCGTTTGGCAGATTTTGAAGGCTGGTTATATCTTTCAGAAAAGGCTCGTATCTCTTCCTCTAGCGGTGAGTGGGAAAGAAACCCTTCACCAACCTGTTCCTGTTAATTGTAATAGTTTTCACATACTCTTGTAATTATTTCAGGATCTGTTCCAAATATTTTTAGCTGGATCCTGATGATAATGAACTTCCAAGGCCTGTTTTCCTACAGCTTGTAGTGTCGTGCTAAATGGACTGCAACCAGAAATGTTGCTGTGCCTGAGCTGTACTAGAGCCAGATCATAATTTGCAAATGCGTTTTTTGGGAGCTGCTGCTATTTCTCACCACCTCCTTGCAGAGAGAGCAGAACAGTGCAGAACACTTCCCACTGCTGAAATCTGAGAGTGAGAACTTTTCAGGCTGATCTTCTTGACAGTGACCGGTAAAGCATAAACCAAGGCTTAAAAAAGGGCTGAGGAATCTGGGGTAACGCAGTTCCCTCCTCTTCTCTGACAGACACTTGCAAAGGCACCTGGCATTTTGGAAGGACCGAGTATCTGCCGTCTAACAGATAAGCTCTACCTTAGATATCTCAGTTTACCTAGAGAAAATGTCTCCCAAATCGGTAGTCCTGTGATCACTGTGTTGCCCAACAAGGTATGTCTGTGTGTGTGTGTGAGTGTGTGTATATGTACACACACACACGTATATATGCGATCTCTTTTTTCACATTTTCTCTCTGTTAGAGAAAATTAAATAACACAGAAGTGATGAAGAGTTGAAGGATTAGAACACTGATATAAGGTGATTAATAATAAGATGCTTTGAACCGTATAGGGTCCAGGAGCCAAATTCTGAGGTGTAGTTTACACGTTAAAGTCAGTGAAACGTTGCTGCGGGCCATGGGTGCTGGGTGGTGGTACCCCAGCCCTGGCCTCGGTTGCTGCATGATCTGGACAGGCTGTGTGCGAAGAGGACAGGAAGGCTGTTGGTTAACCGCGTGTTTATTTGGCAGAGATGATAGGAGCTTGGGTTTCTGCAGCAATGAGTAGAATCCTGGAAACCATTTGGTTAGGAGCATCTCAAATTGTTTTGGAGGCAGCATAATTACCTGGAATGTCACTATTTTTTGTCTCAGTGAAGTGGTTGAAATCTTGCATGCTTTCCACTAGCCATTTCCAAAAACACCTGAGCCATACACTAGAGATAACAACTAGATTTTGTCTGGTGATACTTGCAAAGTAATAGAACCGGCAGTATTCTTGGGTGAAGTAATACAATTAACATACTCTTTCTGCATTAGGACAGCACGTTTTCTCCTGTAAGGACTCGGTGGCTTGACGGCAAAGTTATAATTCTTCAAGGGCAACAATATGCTACAGTGGAAACATGCTGTAATTTCTTCTCCCTTTTACCAGACATCTTATTTTTCACAAAAAAAGTATTTTGGAATAAATGTAACATGGGATGAATGACCAACGTGCCTGCTGTTGGTGGAGATAAACACAAAAACAGACAGAATGAAACTTAAAGACTCTCATCTGAAGTGTCATTTTTTACCACCATAATAGAAACTCCTAATGTCAAATATTAAAATACTTCCTTAAAAATAAATCCTGAGCACATTACAGCAACTATGTGTAATTCGATGGCTCTTAGCATGTGGGCCAAAAATGTTCTTCAGTATCTGAGCTCGTTATTGTCACTATCAGCCACCATTTGGGTGGTTGCAATGCAACGGTGCTTTGGGAGCCACACTTCTGGGTTTCAAACTTACACCAGCAACGCAGGAAAAGCGGACAGATCTTGCTTCTAGTACTGCTCTATTCTTAGAGAGGAGCTACATTAGGAGGATGAGTCGTTTTGAAGAGTTTGCCAGCAAATGACAGATCTTCTTCTGGGTCACAAATTCTTGTCACCTTGTGTATTAATAGGATCTGCCAAGGTTTTAACATAAGTTTTATTGCTTGCACTAAGTCACGTGGGTAACAGAACCACAAAGAGCTGAGCATCTGTGACCCATATACTGAAGAAGACAGGGAAGAGCTGCCAAATAAGGACACAACGTTTGAGTCAGAAGCTTGATTGGCTTAGCAAAAATGTTTATGCAATGCTCTGAAAATCAATTGGAAAGCGCCGCAGCAGTGTAAAGGGTTGTAAGGAGTGTGGGATTATCTGTTGCCCTGTGCCACCCTCACACAAAACTGCACCTTTGTGTTGTGGGGAGGTCTGGGGAGTGCCGTGCTCCAACATTATCCTCTCTGCTTGGACAAGCAAAAACCTTTGTAAGCTTTCAGCAAATGTCTGGCCTTGTGTATATGGTCACAAAGTCTAGTACCACCAGCAACAGGCACTGTTGGTCTAAGTGTTTCATCCCATTTAGGATAAACAAGAGGGAAGTTCATTTCCTCTTGGTCATGTTTTCTCACGTCCTGAAGGGTTAGAGGTTAGAAACGTTACTGAACAGTGGTACAGCAGACAGCCCTGAGGGACTCACAGTGCCAGATCTTGATAGGACTGCCCGACCGTCAGCACATGGTACTTATTCGCAGGCAGCCGGAAGATTTTGGACACGCTGAAAGACACAGCTGGGAAAGACTTCACAGCAGGGACACCCAGAAGGACCAAAGCCTGTGACTTTGGAGCTTGAAGTTTTGGTTAAGTCACTTTGCAAATGTAATGGAACCAGAATAGTTTGTCGAGCCAGATTTATTCGGTTAGAATGTGAATTTTTCTCTTAGTAGTAATGGAATCGCTGCTGAGGAAGGGGACAGATTCTCTACATCCTCCTTTGCATTGCACCCTTTCAAAGTCTAGAAGCAACTTTCCTCTTCTCATTCCTTCGCATTACAAATACTTTGTTCAACCCTGTTGGCCATGGCAGGGGTTCGGTGTCAGCGACAGAACTGCTCTAGCGCCATGAGCTTCCCTGTGCTGTTGCAGCTGTGGCTGATTCCACAGACTGAATCACATTTGAGACTGTCCTGCCTGTCCCTCCTCATCTGCAGCAAGAAACCTTCTTCCAGATACACCGGGAGGTGACCAAAAGCATTGTTCCATGGAATAAGGAAACCTTAGTTTGCCTGCTGATGGCGGTATATAACAGTTAGCTTTTTAATTAAATGTAAGGAAACAAAGTAGTAATTAGCATATAGATAATGTGAGTTAGCCCTTATGTTATACATTAAATTCTATTCCAGTTACTGGACTGCAGCGCACTGTTGCAAAGTACTAAGCTGAAATCCATGCCCTAATTATTTGCCCTGATGTGCATGTCTCAGCTTTTGTGCTAAATGAATGTAGGTAAAGATAAAAACGTTTTACAAAAAGCTAGGATTCTAAAGTAAGATAGGCCAATGCTAATTACTGGCTAATCGTTGTGTTAGAGTAATTATATTATGTGCTTTCACAGCCTTGCTTAGTGCCAAATTGAACACTAGCATATAATTTGTCAGAGAGGAGTTAATTTTTCTTGTTATCATTACAAGATAGTATTTTCCTTTTTATGCCTCAATATTTTTCTGTAACGTATGATTTTACCACTGTTTTAAGCCTTTTTCCTGTCTTGTTAGCCTTAGGGAAGGGCTTTGCAAATATTGTTGGTGTCTAATTTAGGGCAGGATTCATCCTCTATTGCACTAATCGGGGGCAGCACTAACAGGTCTTGGGACGGATCAGTCAAGTGGATGGGATGTTTATATAAGGCTGCATTTTCAAAATTCTAATTTAGTATTGGCCTCTTTCCTGGAGCCAGGCAGAACCTTTCTCAAAGAGGTAAAATGGCAAGGAGTTTTGGGTTTTGTTAGTTTTGGGTTTTGTTAGTTTTGTTTTGTTTTGTTCTGTTTTTTCAACTAGGAAACCTCTCAGACATGGTCCCACTTGCCTGACAACCAGCAACAGCCTGCTCTCTCTGGACCCAGAGCAGTGCTGTCCTGTACCTACAGCACACCCAGCACCCCAAGTACCTGAAATAACTATAGTCATGCGAGCTGTGACTGTAGTGAAAGTCACCACAGTGTTTTTAAAGAACCCTTTACCGTGATAGCAATTACGGGAAGATTGATGGTTTGAATCTCTCGAGCAGGTGAACAGTTAGAACCAGCTATATTCTTTGCTTAACTTCTGTTCCCATTATTCCACAGACATGTGGAATATATCATTAATTTTAAAGAGGGAAATAAAACCAAATTGAAGGACCTAGATTCAAAGGCAGTACCTAAGCATCGCCATTTATTCTCTCTGTAATGGCTTGAAAATCTGTGTTGAGCTTCTTATGATGGAACTGGCGGAAGAGTGCTTCCAATTAAATGCAGATTCTTTGTGGATCAAAATTAGAAACTTTTGCTAGCTGAAGGTGACTGTTAAACTTGGTGGGGACAAATAGTTCTTGGATTCCTAAAAGTTACTCTATATCTGCTTTTTATATATTTACACAGGCAGTTCTTTCTGTCTGGCTTACCTAATACAAAAACTATATTTTCTTCCTTTTTAGTTTCAATCAAAAATAATCTTTTTGTTTGATTCGATTTAATTTATTTCCGGTAAAATCTTTCTATCCTTCGCACACTGAATCCACTTCTTGAGTTAGACCATTGTGATCCTGGAGGAATGGCTGGGTTCTGGTTTTTACAGATCTATCTATATCTGAAAAGTAGTTCCTTTTCTGAAGATTCCAGGGCAGGTTTTTGCATGTTCGAAAATAATCTTCAAAAGAGCTCAGTATCTGGCATGCTTTTATGAGAAGCTGGTCACTTATTTTAGTGCCTGAGCAGATGATGAGGTCTTTTGAAAAACCTAACCCCAGCTGTAAGTGCTGAACACATTTCAGAATCTGATTTGTTGTTTTCCAGCCTGCAGACAGTGAGATAATTACCTGTCTCTGGTATTAATAGTGAGGGAGAGCATGCTCCCAGTCCTTGCCTGGGACTCCAGGACTGCATCTTTACTAGTAAATTAAATGGGCCCTGGGCACAGGCTCCTGCACTAATTCCTGACCATCCTCAACATCCTCACTGTTGAGGGTGGTGGCAGCTGGACTTTTCCCAGTGCCTGGCCAGGGTTTGGTGTAGTCAAGGACCACTTCCACTACGGGCAAAGCTACTTTGAATTGCAGAAGCAAAAGAATTAGTTGTAGGGATGAGAGCTTGTGCATTTATTAGGTTGAGGGGAGAAGAAAGAGGGGGAAAAGGCAGGATTTGTATCAGCCAATATCGGAACAGGCTGATGGATCTGGCTAAGGAACTGACAGATGATGATGCTGTTACCGGAGAACTCTGAAGCATTATTTAGTTTTATCTACTGGTAATTCTTTTGCATCTGCCTCTTTATTAATGATGTCTTTTTTGTGAGTGGAATATGCTCTTCCAAGACCCCCCTGAATGGAAAGGCTACTGCATTTTCTGGTTTAGGGGGAGTTCAAGTTTAAACTGACATCCCGAAGTTGCCTTTAGAGGCTCTTCCTCAAAGCGTGGTGCTACCAAGCAATTTGCCTCCACATTACAGGATGACATAGAAAGCTCCAGAGCAAGCTAGTAGTAATAGTTCTCCTAAAGATGTCACTAGAGTTGGCTCCTGTGACAGACAGAGTGTTAGAGCTATCTGTTTATATCTAATATTAATGCCTTCGGTTTTGGAGAGACAGGCTAGAATATAGGCCGTCAGCAAAAGTGGCCCCTTTCTTCATCTGATGAATGTAAAGAACTGTCTAAACCTGACAGTGGAATCTCATTAATGGGGGAAAATACCGACATGTGAAGACTTCACACCAAGCAAATCTGCAGTAGGAAATTGCACCTCTCTTTTATGCTTGTGTTCTGAGAAAACGTCACCTAAGAAACACCACAAAGTTTCTGCAGAGACATCAGAACCACCCGCAGTGCTATGGGAAGTATGCAATAAAAAAGGTCTGATTTTCACAAGCCACAAGCTACCGATTAAGCGTGTGGCCCCATTAGCTCGCGTACAGACATTTGGCATTGCCTCTTCCCAGCTTGATCCTGCTGCTTTCAGAAATGGTAGCAAAATATGAGATGGCTTTTTGTGGAAACAAAACTGGGGCCCTGAGTCACGGTGACTGCCATGGTGGTAAAGGCTGGATTGTAGCTCTGACCTCCTGTAAAATCTTGGACAATCCTTTCCCACTCTGAGTTTCTATTTGCTGTCTTCCAGTGTTTGCCTGCCTGGATTGCCAGGCTCTGCGGGGCAAGGATTGTTCTCATAATGTTTGCTGTGCTTTTCATAATTGAGTCTGAATCTCAAGTGGCCACTATTAATCATGAATTATGTATTAACCATAATGTTGTGGAGTCAACTCACAAAATCTTAGCTGATAACTGTCACAGATGAGAATTATAGGCAGTATATTATAGGTGTATAAACTGTGCTGCAGGCGGCAGAGCTGGGGGACTCAAGGGCAGAGCTGCCACAGGAATAGTGACAGAAGGGAGGCAGAAAAAGGGGCTTCTCGTTTTATGAAGCTTGCTTCTATGCATGTCACTTCTCAGTTCACTCTCTGGCTTTAGTGAGATGGAAAACCAGTTAATCCACTGGGCAAGGTCATTTGAATAAATGATTGAAGGAGCAAGAGAAGGCAACTCTTGAGCAGCCCCTTGTAACTTCAAAGAGTTACTCCAGAGTCAGCCAGTGCCCATCTGACTGTGGAGTCGTTGGCACGAGCAGGTGGAGGGCAGACTTGTACGGAAACGGTTATAACCACGGAAATGGTTATAGCCCAAGGGAAAGCTCTAAGAGGGAGGCAAATGCAGGCTGGGGTCTGCGGTTTGATACAGATACTGCAACAAGGGAAGAGAAAGGACGGGAAAAACCTGCACAGTGTTGTAAATCTCCTGACATCCATGGATAGCTGCTTCAGAATTAGATTTGGGTTTAAATTTCCCTTACCTTGGAATTAACAAAAATACTATGAACAAGGAAAACAGCAAATGCGTAAAAAAGGAAAACAACTGACCTGAAGTCAAAGCAGAAGCAAAGAAATCTGCAAACAACAATATTAAAAAATACATGAACGAAATCAGCTCCTTTTCCAGAAAGCAGCCTGTTTCTGTTCTGACCTAAGTGCACAGCAGTAGATTTACACCAGGGGTGAATATGTCCCGGTGCATTGACTGAGCCTCTGGCATGAGATACTTGTCTGGCGCGTTTTATCCAGAAGGAAACTCGACGGTGATGTGCTGGATGCGGGCACCCTGCGGATTACCAAAGTGCAGGGGAATGTAACAAAGCAGTACGTACTATTGAAAATCTTTGGAAAAACACTATCAGCCCCAAGATTCTGCATGTTTTATTGGTCAGTTCACAAAAACATCGACAAGCACGGTATGGGTCAACACACCGAGTCCATTTCAAAATCGGCAATTCTTGCCCTCTGCCCCATGCAGTGGATTGCTGTGGTGAGGAAATCATCATCATACGACTACAAATGATATTTTTGGTACCGAGAGAATTTACAACCAAGCCATTTATGCTGAAGTCAGGGAAATGCCACGCTTGAAAATGTTTGGAGAATAGGGTCCTGAGAATGAGCTGCTGCTTATTCAGAGCTGTTGGGTCTATTTGCCCCTTGAAATTATGACGGTGTAATGATACCGAGCTCATAAGGAACAGCAGGCAGCCTTCCTTCCGGTCAAGGGTTTAGTGTTCTGAACCTAATCCAGGCTCTGACTAGTTGCCTGACACCACTGGCACAAGGATAGATGAGGACAAAGCACTCCATCGATGTGATTGCGAAGGTGGCTCTTCGAAAATCCAGCGCAGTGCTAGCTGCAGGCAAACAGGCAAATAGTATTGTGGGAATGAATCGAGAAATCGGAGACAAACGTGCTGCCTGTAACCGCTGGTGCCCCCGTACCTGACTGGAGCGCTGTGGACAGTACTGGCCACCAGCCCACACACGGGTAGTGCCAAAAGTCTGCAAGAAGGTTCAGAGGCAGAGTGTGATTTAGAAGGAGGGAGAGATGAAACAGGGCAGGCCTAGCAGCTTGAGCTGGAGTTAGGGGTGAGGTGTATAAAATCATGAAAGAGATGGAGAAGGCACAGGGGTAGTTTATTCCTTACTTTATTGCTTTTTGTAACACAAGATACAGGGGTTCCCAGGGCCGTTGTCAAACTGCTCGTTCAGAACAAACAAGAGGAATTAATTTTTATACAAAGTGTAATTAAACGGCAGATCTTGGTACCACTGGATGCTGTGAACGCCGGAAGTGTAAATGGTCTAAAGCAAATCCAGGAGAGACTGGCTAGGTGTGAGTGGCTTCTGAGGGAAATGGCCTGGCTGTGGTTTCCAGCTGAAGAAGTCACTTAACCGCTGAATGCCAGAGGAAGCTCAGAGGCATTAAAAGGGACAGGATCACTTCTCGGATTTCTTATACGAGTCTTCGGGGTGGTCTGTCTTACCTACTGTCAGAGGAGGATACTGGGCAAGATGCGCCTTTCCTCTGATGCCAAACTGTGTTCTTTTGCTATTCCAAACATTATGGGTTTGGGCACTAACTCATCAGCAGAGATTCAGATAAAATATCCTGATGATTTTGTTGTCTGACATTCCAACTACCTTTCATGTTCTATTATGGAGGTGGAGACAAAGTAGCAGCCCTCTGCTGTAGCAACGATGGTGAAAATTAGCCACAACATCCTCCGCAGTGCTGTCATTGCTGACCAAAGCTGGCGAACACACTCGTGTCGTTCAGTAGGCTCTGGAGGAGCAGAGCCAGCTCCTCAGCTGCCGTGTTTTGGTCAGCGGTGACTGCAGGAGAAGACCAGAACCCTTTTTTCCCCCGAGAGAATCAGAGTTGGTGGAAGTTGCGTGAAGGAGCTGTGCAGAGCCAGCGCTGCAGCAGCCAGCGGATGGCACTGTTGCTGCAAGGAAACTCCAAAACCCCCTGTAACACTTGAGGAGCGTTTGGATGGAAGTTTTCCATTGAAAACAGCAGTCTTGCCGAAATTGAAACATTTCATGGCACATGTCGCTTCTCTATGAATTTTTAATGGGGAAAAAATTAATTACTCAGTTTGACTTTATAATTGCAATTTAGCTTGTTTTCCCTTATTGATTCAGTTTATTAGGTTATATGGATAGGCAATTGCAATATAACTCTTAATTTTATAGGGGGTTTTTTATCCTAGTGACTTAAACTCTCAAAACTTAAATGGTCTCTTTATGGAAAAATAAATACTTTGGTATTTTTAAAAATAATAATGGTTTTTAAAAGCCTTTCAAATGCTGTCCGAGGGAAAACACCATCTTTGACAATCAGTGTGGGTCAATAATACGTCTCCGAAGGTCTGAATTTTGTGTGGTCTGGATGAGTTGTATTTTGACCTGCTGTGAATGGCTCTTCTTGACCACACAATGTGGTTGGAGGTGCTGTTTCATGGTAAAAATATGTATTTATTCCTATCTGGCTTGATTTGTTTGTTATGGCAACGTGCAAAACATGGTTTTGTTTGACATAGGCAGGGTAAGCTATTTATAGGGACTTCTCATACAGCCTTGTTGGAGGAAGCCCAAATTCTTCATTCTGCCATATGCAAAACTTACTGCAGTTATTACAGACTTCGCAGCTTCTGCCCACTCCATGTCAGGTTAGCATTGCTGCAGCTTCACTCTGCAGAGCAGTGGGATTGAGGGTGACATACGCTGGGGCCCCACGGAAATAAAAATAGTGTCAGGGTTGTTGGCTAGAGGATCCAGAATTGGCATCCATCAATATACTTGTTTTCTAATTGGAAGTGAATAATGGCCCTTTAGGCTATTGGGAGCGAGCTGTGTCTCCCTGGATTGCATGGCACAACTGCTGCAAGGCCTTACCAAAAATGCGTAAGCGTAGGTGGCCACCTCGCTGAAATCGAGGGACCTAATTGGGTCAAGACAAATTTTGTAGGGATATTCAACATAAGTATGTACATAAATGTTTTTTCAGATCAGGGCATTCAGAAGGACCTCTAGATGTCCCGGAGGAAGACCACGATTTCTGCATTCGCTCCAGGGCTCCATAGCTGTGCTCTTGTTCTTGGAAGTGCTGCACTGAACTCTTTGAGGAAGCTTAGCAATAAAGAGCAGCTTTTTTGCTTTTGTTTGACACAGTTACTTTGTGGCTGTGTCAACAATGGAGAAAGAACCACCTTGTGTTACTACCCCTGTCAATTCTTAAACAGCACTGCAGAGGCCCCTCTCCTCCCGAAATGCCGAAGAGAAATTCACACTGTAATATTAATAACTGTGGGGCCCTTTAGCCTTTAATAATTAACACACTGCTAACTGTAGCTGAATGTTCTTTTTTCTGATTCCAATTACAGACCCGTTTGGCCCAGGCTCAGCTGAAGGAAGTGGCTGAGCAGCGGTGTTTATGATAGAGACCTAGATCTGAGTGAAACTGTTCTCCTTTGGCCCACACGGTGGATTAAAGAAAGCTCTGGGCTCAGACAGTGGTGAAGCCAAAGTATCAGATGTTACAGAAGAATAAAGTGCTTCTGTACCCCAGTCATTCCATCCCAGGGAACTACTTCAACATCAGAGCCAAGTCCTGGAGCCCGCTGGCAGACACGCTCACCTGGCCTGATGTAAAATGAAATATTCCTTTCATTAAGTGACAACTGTTCATATACTTGCCATTTCCCCCCAACATACTGCTGAGTAGGAGGCTCTTGCTACCTTTTCCTTCTTTGTGGGGTGACAGTAGATGCTCGTTGGTAGCATAGGAGTAAGGCAGGAGACCTGGTCTAAAACCACAGCTCCCAGATTGGCTGGCCTTGGTGTTTTCTGCCTGAACTCAAGAGTTGCTAGTGCAGCTCTGACAAGAAGTTCAGCATTTAGCAAACTGACTATGGTCTTTGCAACGTGATTTACAAGTCTTAGACAAATGTTGTTAGTGTTTTGCTGCAACGTCATGATGTTTTGGCAGTATTTCTGCTACCCTAGACACTTCTGCTAGCAGACAGGCCAATTGAGCAGTAACAGTTTAAATGCTTCTCAAACTATAGCTCTGCTTCAAAAGTCTGCTGTTGTACAACCAGTAGAAAGGACGGGAACTAGTAAATTCTAAGTGTGGTTACCTTACAGCTAAAAGTGAGCGATGGGGGCTGACATATATGATGTCTTCCTGCCCCTGGTGGTGCAATCCCACCTTCCCTTGTGTGTGCAGCTGTAGACTGAGAAGGTGTGGGGAGCTGATCCAGCTGAAACCTAACAACAACAACAACAAAGATTTTTTTGGTATGGTTTCCCATCCAGGTTTAGATTATCTCAAGCTATTATAGCAGAATTAATCCAGAATTAATCAAAAGAGGTAGTGACAGAGGCTTGGAATTGTATTGGATTATGTCGCATAGCAGGATGTTTTTAATAATTATAACTCTGCCTTAGAGTTATACTATCAGTCTTTGCTAACACTTGGTGAAACGCTGTTAATTCGTATTATCAGTGGCACAGCCACGGGTATGCTCATTTCCAGCTACCTGTTAACAATTAATAAAGGTCTGAAGAAAATTCCCGATTTTCAAATTATTTTCTCACTACTTATGTTTGAGAGGTTATGAGGTGGAAATATAGTAGGGCTAAGAGTGAGAGATTCTTTTGCTCAGTTAAAAACATGGGTGGCAGCAGCTGGGGGTCAGAGAAAATTCCGCATACATCGAAGTAAGAAGGAGAGTAGTTGCAACATCAGATGAGGTGACTCAAGGGTGTTTAAACAGCACATACGCCTGGGTTAGATGTCATCTACACAGGCTGACCCTTGAGGGGCGGGCAGGTTTTCAATAGTTCGAAAGCAGGAAGCAGATTAAGATTTCAAGGCATGAACACGCAATGGGAATGCATCCAATACAACCCCAAATCTCACTGCAGAATTCTAGTCCTGAAGTTACTCCCCCGTTACTGAACCAGGATTCAGTCAGGAAGTGGAAGTCATCTTCCCTTGCAGGTGTGGAATTTTCAGTGAAAGGTTCAAATAATGCATTTTATCTGTATTATTTAGATGTTAATTTGATTTATATATATAACTTCTTTATATAGATAACTTTCTGTATGTATTTGACTGCATCTTTGGCTCCTCCTAGGTGTTGTCATCCTGTCTTAGTCTGCCACTCGGTAGTGTTTGTGCCAGGGTCGGGCTGTGCGTCCCACGAGGCATCTCTGCTCATGGCCAGAGCGTAGGTGATGACCGGTGTCTGCCAAGTGCCTCTGCCAAACCCTGGAAGATGTAGGCCAGGAGAGCTCCAGTCATAGGTGAGAACAGGAAAAAGGCAAATGAACTGCAGTTCTCACAGAGCATAATTGCAGTGTTTCAGGTGTAAAATATACTGTATTTTGATGGCTCAGCTTTTCAGTGAGAAAATGGCATTTTCTGCCAAAATTGATATCGCTTGAAACTGAATTTTCCATTGGAAAACTGGTTCTGACAGTAAAATTTCTAATGGATCTATGCTTGATCCTTCTCTACATTTCTTAAATGAGAACTGCAGTTCTTCCCTGCACAGAGTGTCTCAATGGCTCAACCTAAAAATATATAGACCACCACTTTCTGGGCCTTATAGGTTTGTCTTGGTTAGGAAGTTGTTCTGCTGTGCCAGAAACATTTTTGATATTTCAAACACATAGAAATTGCAAGTTTGTTTTAGAAGGAACCAAGTACAGCTGACAGTTGTACATGCAGAAATTCTCCCAGAATCCCTGATATCTTGGAGCTTTGTGACTCACTGTGAGTGTGGGAGAGCAAAGATCCAGTCCCTGCTTCATGTTCGAGTCCCTACAGCCCCTGCGAAGGGACAGTCAGCTGGACTTTTGCTCTGTGTGTTGACCAGAAACTTCATCCCTGAGCTGGCCAGCCTTCCCATAAAGCTCATCAAACCAACCCTCTCTCATTTTAAATTGCAATGTGAATTGCTTTACTTTCTGAAAATGCACTATGTTGGAAAACAATCAACCAGCTCTATTCTGGGTAGCACCGTGTTTTTATCTGTAAACAATAATTGTGAGGAAATGTTTTTTAAAAATCTCTGCAGGTTCTGATTAGGATGAAGACTTTCCTTGGAACACTAGGAAGCACTAGTTAAATTCTTCTGATGCGGTGCCTTGTTAATGATTGCATTACCCTGTTACGTGGCTGTGCACATCCTAGAAAGGCAGTGGGTTAGCAGAAAATGCAAATCAGAGGGGGAAAGTTGCTCTTTAGAGGAAATTTGGAATTAGTATGCTGGATTTACCCAGGCTGAGAGCAGAGCTTGTCAGTAACTTTGCAATCTAGGTCACAAGATGGTCTTAGGTCGTTTTGCCCACATTTTTGTAGCCTTTCAATGTCCACAAGAAGATGCACCTCATCACCGTGGGAAGTCAGGCTACTCGTCAGGAAAAGCAGCCAATGCAGATAGTTTGAAGATAATCCATGAAAAACTCCCATAAAATGATAGCTTCTTAGGAGGTGGAGATTTCATTTTTAATGCTGATCTTTGCTCCCTGCAGAATATTGCTCCCATCTTATCAATATTTTAGAAAAGGAAGATAAACCTTCTGCAGCTGCAGAGGCAATTTGGAGGGATTAAAAATTCATCCTGTTTTGAGCAAAGCTTTCAGCAGGTGCTAGAATCCACTTAATCACAGGTGGGCAACCCATGGCTAAACCTGGAGTGAAGGTCCTGGCAATCATCCCACGCAAGGATCTTCTGTCAGGACCTACTTCCAATTCCAACCTTAGTGGGCCACACGCTTTGCCTAGAACAGCACAAAATTCAAGTCTAGGGTGGAAAAGTGACATTTTTAATTCTAGTTTCTTTCATTTGGTCAGGAAACAGAGTCAATCCCACTCTTGGAGTAGCTCAGTTACCGTGGCAGGGTTATACCAGGCTTTGAATTTGGCGCAGTAATGAACAGGGCTAATTAACATTAGCTGAAAATTGGAATTTGGGCTCTGTAGGAAATTCAGACAATTCCATATTGATTTTCACTCTAAAGTGGAAGCAGCCACGTGGTTTAGAAATTTCCTCCAAAATATCCCCCTCAACAAGAATTTTATTGGGGTGAATAAAGAGGAAAATGGGAAACCTCCAGTTGAGACTCAGAAATCAAAACAAACCCTTAATTTTTAAAAGACTTTTAAACATATGCTTTCTTCTCATCTCTAAAGGAAACCTCATTAAAACATTTCCTTTCACGTGTTTTCTGGTGAAATTTCATCACGATTGTAACGTTAAGTAGAACATTTTGCATAAACAACGCAGCATTTTTCAGGTGTAGAAGCATTACCTGAGAGCTGGGGAGACTTTTTCCTGTATTTACTCAGCCTGTTTGACACTGTCGCAGCTGGTTTACTAATCCATATGAACAAATGAGCAAATCTACACCATTTTTAAGGACAGCATGCTTTTACGTTTTTTCTCTTCTCGAGAGCAAGTCGTGGCTGACAGTGATAGACTGTGCAGCGTAACCACACCATTTGTTTACAGACCTGTGTGTAATTTCCACCCACTTGAACTAATTGCTTTTACCAACACCAGTAATTAGAAGTGCCAAAGAAGCATCAAATTTTCTGACTGGGCATGGTGTAAAGTGGTGTGTAACAGTGTGCTGTGACAGTTTAGGGCAGATCGCGATTCGGGCAAAGAATTGAGTCAAAGTGCTGCTGGTACCTAGAAAACCAACAACTGGAGTTTCTGGCTGCACTTGTGGAGAAATAGCAGAGATCCTGTTGCAACTTCTCTGGTCATTTTCTTTATAGAGTTCTGTGCAGACACGCTGGGGATTCAGGGACACGCTGCTTTTGATTAGCCTTTCATTGGGAAAGGTTTCTCCAACAGGGAATGGCAGAGCACAGAAGAATCGCTCTCTGGTGGAAGTGGAACAGCACAGCTGGATGGTCAGGAGAATTGGGTAGAAGTCAAGAGTTCCAGATCAAAAATAGGCCTTGAATCTCAGTCTCCCACCGTGGATGTGAGCATTTTCATCATCAGGGTGTTCAAATCAGCTTTGATCCTGGTCCTGTTATAAAATAAAATCATGTTGGAAAGCAGGAAAACGTTTCCCGTTCGCTAAGGGGCTCAGTGAGGCTGTGGGAAAAGCAATCCTGCTTCCCGTCCCCATCCTTCCCTTCCCTGAACCTCTCTCTGCCTGGGAGGACAGATGCTCTCCTGGACATGGGGAGGTACTAGTGCCAGGAGTGCGTTGTCCCACCTATCCAAACTGCAAATGCATCCAGCCTGGTGAGAGATAGTCCAGTGAAAAGGGAAGGGGGTGGGAAAAAAAAAAAGGATGATTTTTCAGGCAGAGCGTTCAAGCTTTGTAGCTCAGTGCCAGACAGGTGTCTGCTTCATCTGTGATAGGTAATACTGGAAATCTATTTCTGACTAAGCTCTAAATAATTACTGCCAGAATGCCATCATGGTGCTGATGAGTATTGCTCCAACAGAAGAAAAACAGCATGTTGATTCTTGAACCATAGAAAGCCATAATTGTCAGTTAAAATCTGTCATGTTATCTAAAATACTAAATTCATTATCGTTCAGAATCTTTATAATTAGGCATCTAAACTATCACTCTGCACATTTCCAAGTGTGAAGATACAGACTTTCTTTTTTTCTAACACGGGATTAGACTATTGGTTGTTCCATTTTTAAGATCTTCCTAAATCTAACATCAAGGCCCAAGCAAAAAATGAAATTAAAAAATCCTACCTGCACGGAATGTAAAGCCCATTGTTCCAGTGCTATTCATTCCTCTTACTGTTACCTCCAAAAGTTATAATTACGAAATTACGACACTTATTTGGAACATGTCTTCTCACACAGTGGCAAATGTTCCTGCTCCTCCTCTCACAACAAAATGTGCATATCAAATAATATTTTTTCATAAAAGTAAAAAAGGATTGGGGAAAAAAAAATCCCCCACAGAATATTAAATCTTCTCAGCTTCAGAGATACCAAACTGTTAGCAAGGACTGCGACAGGGTATAAATTTTCAGAAATATTGAGGGGAGGGGAAAGGAAATCAAGCTTTGACGTTAACAAGATGATAACAGCCATCAGCTCTTGTTCACTAACTTCCAGCCCAGAATTTCAGCAGTGAGATAATCAGCCTTTCACTGACTCGTATGGGAATGGATCTGACTTGGATCAGACTCTGCTCTTTAGCCTGACTGTTATTATGTGAAGTTATTTGCTGGAATAGTTTTGACAAAAATAATAACCCCCCCAAGTGAGGTTTCTGAGAGCAGAGGCTGGATGCCAGACAGGTAAATCACAGCCCAGTCCAGCTCCTTGAATTAGCTCTGCACTCATGTGGTGACTGAATGTCAGCAGAACTCTTGAAAAGCCAGAGCTTTGAAAGCGGGGGAGACCGAAGGGTCTATCTAGTGCTCATCTCCACCTGAATACTCTGCCGGTAGGGGAAAAACGAGATCAGACGTTGCTCCTACTGTAAAAAGCATTTGTGGCTCCATGCTTTAAAATAGTACTACAAGCGTGGAAGATGTTAACACAACTTGATGATTTTCACATCACTTCTTCCAGTTGCAGCTAGGACCCAAGAAGCACTGGTGAGAAGACCTGTAGATGCTCATTCAGATTTTCTCCCTGATGTGGTTTCTGACTGGATGTAAACAGCCCAGTGGATAAATGCTAGCAGTTAAAAGGAGTGAGGTCCCTCTTGTTATTCTAAATAATTAAGACTCCGGTGCATATTTGCACCTTAAATCAAAAATTCATCTTTTTGAAAAGCTTCCTCAATGCAGCAACACTGAGTGAATTAAGAATAACATGTCATCTCTTGATTCAGTGACTCTTGAGCAAGGAAATTCCAGGAACGGAACTGATTGTGTCCCCTGACCTTTTCTGTTGCTGCCCGTGTCGTGTGTCCCAGCAGAGAGTGAGCCTCCCCTTCGGAACCCCTGGCTGTACGTTACTGCAGCAGCCAAGCACTGACTGTAGCCCTGGCTGGGTGCATCTGCTCAGTCGGTTCCTCTTCCCATTCTGCTGCTGGCCTTCCTTTTTATTGCAAGGACAAGTCATTACTTAGTGCTCCTCGTTTCTGGAGTAGTTTTTCACTGGCTATCACCCTGAAGATCAACATGGCTCAGTTTCTGTAATTGCAGTCTTGGAGGGTACGGGCAGCTGAGGCAGCTTTTGTTTCTTGGATGTCTGGTGTATTATTTATCAATAACATCAGGAACATGGTCAGGGTGTCAAGGTCACACACGGAGCTCTAGTTACGAGGAGCATGACAAGAATGTGGGCAGGTAGTTTCAGCACGTGTCTGCAGACATCTGTACGCGCTGGGCTGGGTGCTGGCATGCAGTGCAGTCTCCTGTATGATACCAAATGCTGCAGCATTTTAGGCACTGCCCTGCAAAGCAAACACGTGTGGGTGGACCCCTTGGCAAGGCCCTCTGGATTCTGAGTCTTTGTTTGCCAGCACAGGAGGGAAACGCCTGGAAAAATTACAGCGATGCCCATTTGTAAGAAACATCAGCCTCACTGCTATTGGTTATGGATTTTGTGATACCTGCAGCTGGGCTCAGGTTCATTCATCACTGACACTTAAACCTGAGCGACAATCTAACTATATACCAAGGTGTGTGTTCCTTGTACCACCTGTGCGATTTGGGCAAATGGGAAGAGAAAATGCTGTGAGACTTTGCTTAAAAAGAAATTCTTTGAAGGTGCTGGTGCACAAGACGTGTTTTAGAGAAAAGGAATTGAGCTGAAATGGTACCGTAGTGACATGCTTGATCACTAAGGAGAGGAGATGTAATGATTTCGGACAGCAACTGTCAGGGTTAAGAAAGTTATTTGTTCCATTGGTTTATGGCACAGACTAGTAGTATTTTATTGTCAAACGGAATTAGTTTTATATCAAGAAGAGTGATTGCTTGGGTTCACTGTGTTTGAGATTAAACTTGATGATTTCATGTCCATTATTGATTTAGGCTTTACATTCAGAGAAGTAGCGGTTTATATTTTACTTAAGGGGATTTGGTCACGGTAGATGTAATCTTCAATGGTTTCTTCAAATAAATTAGTAAAGTTGCTATGCCTCTTACAGTAACTGAAGAAGAGTGAAGAGGGCTAGAAGAAGGGCGCCTTATCTCAACCAGTGCAAAAAGTTCTAGAGAAGGTGGCAAACAATGCTGCGTACCTTTGCCAGTGTGCAGGGGACACACTAACACCTGACTCCAGCATGCACAAAAGCGGGAACCCCACGGCAGATACTCTGCCAGCAGCACATTGCAGCTCCAGTCTCATAGGGTACGTATTTCCCAAAGTGATGCAAAAAGCTCACTCTATATCATCTCCTCTAACTTATCCTGAAATTACACCAAAGGGGAGAGGGACGCCCAAGGTGCTTTCCAACATTAGAACGAGGTCAATGAAGCACCACACGTGGGTGGCCTCTGTAGGAGGCAAATGTGCAAAGTGTGTAATACGTGTCACTAAAAATAGCTCCTTTTGAAACATCTTAAATCAGACAGACCGATAGAACATGCCATGAGGAACCAACCAAGCAGTGCGGTCAATGTGGTCCTGCTCTGCTGCTGCTGCTGCTGGGAAACCCGTAGCCAAGAGAAGACAGATGGTTTGTGGCCAGCCAGGGCTCTGCTCCCTTGGGCAGTGGCGCATGTCTACACAGGGAGGAGAGAAAGTGTTTCATGGAAGCCACTGTCAAAAGTAGGGCATCTCAGCTCAAGAGCTCTGCAACATCCCCCAGGGCTGGGCAGTATGGGATGCTGTCTACTGTACCTGCACCCTGAGCAGTTGTGGAAGCAGAAACAAGTCCTGCTGGCTTTATTTAGATCTGTCATATTCAGGCCATCACGATTCCAAGCTCCCCTGGCTTCCAAAATACTGTCCTTTGTTAGAGCTCTCCTCAGACACAGATGTCTTAGTAGAGGCTGAGCTAGCACTGCCCTCCTAAAAGCCATGGCTAGCACCGAGGCATGCCACCTTTACAGCCTTCCTCTTTCCTCCCTGCTGCACGCTTGTGCCTTGCCTCTGTGACCTAGGCAGGTTTTGAACTCACCAGACCAGGGACCATACTGCACGTCTTTGGAGGTATTTAGAGTTACCCAGCACCTGCGTGCACAGGACTTTCCCTGCCTGTTTGCACACCCTGGACCCAGACAGAATCACTGGGCAGCGGACAAGTCTGACACAGTGCGGGATGTGCCAAGCTCGGCTCAGTGTTGCACCCTGGACCCAGACAGAATCACTGGGCAGTGGACAAGTCTGACACAGTGCGGGATGTGCCGAGCTCGGCTCAGTGTTGCGTTTAGTCCCTAGCTCCTGTGAGGTTCGCTCTCTCCATACCAGTCTATACATTGCCTACTTCTACAGATGGTAATGCAGGAAAAAAATCTTAAACGGTGTTTTGCTCCTTACCCAGAAGGCAGTGCACAGAGCACCTCGGTAACGAAGCTCTTGTCACACAGTTAACATTAGGAGCTACAAAGACGTACACCAGCTGATGCTGGCCAAGGCTCCTGTCATTGAATTTCCCTTCTGTAGATTGGGTTGCTTGTAGTTCTTGGCTCTCTGCAGGGTATATGGCTCAACAGGAGCACAGCAGAGCACAGCTCTGCCCTGTCCCCAAGGGTCAGGTATTTACTACCTCATTTTTTTCCGTATTTCAGTTAGTGCCTTTTGCCCTTTCACGGAAAGATATGGAGAACAATCTGGCTCCATCTTCTTCATTCCCTCCCATCAGATAGTTACAAACATCGTTAAGATTGCCCCTGAGACTGAGGCTTCTCCAGGCTAATCAGCGCCAGCTCTCTCAGCCTCACCTCCGTGTCAGATGCTGAAGTCCCTTCATCATCTTTGTGGCGTTTACTGGACCTGATCCGGTGTGTCCATGTCTGTCTTGTAGTGGGGTGTCCAGAACTAAAACCAGTGCTCCAGGTGTGGTCTCACCAGTGCTTAGTAGCTTTTCCAGGCTGTGGAAAGACATCCCCATCCCAAAGGACAAAGGAAGGAGGAGGAAGCAGATGCATAGTTTTGAAACTAATTGGATGCATTCATTGAGATGGGAGTCAAAAGCTGATGCCCAAAGCATTAATTCTATTATTTTTTTACTAATTTGGTGTTTGTTTATCATTTTGGTTTCTCTGTTCAGTGAACTAGTTTATAGTTAATGGACCACTAAGTTATGGCTGCGACAGAAACAACAGAGCATGTGTTTCCTAATTTAGGTGTATGGACAAGTGCCCTCTTTTGCAGAAAAGAGAACAAAGCTAATATTGCTCAGCAGCACCACATGTTTCTCAGAATAGGTGGCAAAGTGAGTGACAGGTCTCTGTCCTCATGGCTCTGATAAGCTTTTCTTGCTGTAATGCTTAAGCAAAAAATGCTGCCTGACTGGTAGGTCAAGGTCATAAATCATTTACGATGCTTTGGAGAACATTACCAGTGGCACCTGGGAACGCAGGTCCTGTTAGCTTTCAGGAAGATTTAGCCTGCTTCCAGCTGAAAAGATTTGTATTTGGATTCTGTAAGAGATGTCAGAATTGATGTAGATGCCGAAGAATATTTGAAAACCTTAGTAGTATTTTAGTGGGGGCTCATTCTCAACCCAGACTGGGGACTGTTGTTAACGCTGTCTGGGAGGACGCGGCTCTGCTCTCTGCTGTGTTTCTCCCTGCCTGTGTGCTCTTCTTCCCCCTCGAACAGTCCGTTACTGCTGCCTCTCTCTGGTCTGTTCCAGTGTACGAAAACAAAGGCAACATTTTTTATTTCTGAGATTATTTTTTTCCCTGACAACAAAGCCAAACAAGTCTCACAGTAAAGACAAGGCAGGTTTAGTATACAAAAGCCATGTTAGAAAAGATTAAACCAGGCAGAAAGGGATTCAGTAAATGCACATAGTTTTAAGTAATTTGGAGACCTGGCACGCTTCTAACACATTGGTCCCTTTCAGGAAAAAGAAAAGAAAAAAGCTGTGAATCTATTCTGCTGTTTCACTTTTTACACTGTGCAGGTAATTGCATGATGTTTCTTTTACAAAGTCTGTGATGCCACTACTGAGAAAATACCAGCTATTCCCAACTTCCGTACCCATGCGGCTCGCTCAGTGCTTCTAGCCTCTTTCTCTTTCCAAGCAGGAAAAATTCCCTGCTTGAATAGTGCTACCTGTTGGTATGTTTCATGAAAGTGAGTTTCAAGGAAAATGGTAGAAACTCCTTTTTCTTCTTTTTTTTTTGTAATCCATGAAAATTGCCAGTCCTTTAACTGCAGAAACACTTAATATCTAATTAACCTGCAGATATAAGGCATTTAAATGTGAGACACACTCTACTACTTCTCACCATGACCCATCCCCTGGCTTTAATTTTAATATAAGCGTTGTCTGCTAGAGGCTAGCTCAGGTCCTAGGGAGAGCGGGGACAACTTCTGCTGTAGACGAGTCCTGTATCCCTGCTAAAAACCCCCAGCCTGTGACCATCAGCATCGGGTGATTAATTTTAAGAATTAGTCCAAACTACTGGCCAGATTGAACGGCTCCAAGTGCTTGCATGAAGTAATTTCAAAATATTTATATTTAGAAATGGCAGAAAATGAAAGCAAAGGCAGCCCTGTGCACTGGTCGGTCAGTCTGTCTGTCGGTGGGGACACTCTATGGGCTTCCAGCAAGTCGCGGCAAGGAGCAGACTTACCAACTGTATTATATTCACAAAAACATACTTCCATTATGTGAATTGCTGGTACAGAGAGTGCTGACTCAGACCACCAGCATTTGCTGTGAAACTCTTGTACATCCTTTGAGTTACAATGGCCAAGAGCATAAAGTAAACCAAAAAAGGTAGCACAGTCAAGTAACAGCTGAAGACAGAGCAAAATCCTTGCTTTGATCCTTGTTTGCCTTCAGAAATACTATGTCAGGTGTCCTTATTTAAATAAAGCTTAGTTTAAAGCGGAAGCCGTTGACTCAGGAAGTCACTGGTGGGTC
>NW_010416909.1:72628-74192 GCF_000710305.1 Buceros rhinoceros silvestris | reverse complement strand
CCACGGTGGCTCCTGGGTGTATAACAAACATGTTACGAAAAGGGCTGGCTGATTCATATTTGTTACTGATGTGCAAAATCCTCAGCAGCACGCGAGGCTTTGCTGTTTACTATGAAGTTATTTTCTCCCCCTGTGCTGTCCCTCTTTGGTTCCTGATGTCCCACTGCACATCCTCACCTGTGTGCAGGCAAGGCCTCCTAAGGACACCCATCTCCATGCCATTTCAGATGGGGTCTGGGAGGCGGAGCAGAGCACTCCCACGGTTCTTGGCATGGTAGATGCGGTAGACATCACCAGCTCGTTTGATGAGTAATCGGGAGTCCCACAATAGCTCGTTACATCCCTACTGCAATCACGTCTCCTAACTTTCCATTTCCAATATACTTTCTGCTGCTGGTGTCAACAGAAGGAATTGCAGCAAGGTAAGATGAACTCTTTCCAAATTAGGGAATGCTCTTAGAAACTACTGGCTTTTGGAAACCTTATCTAGAGAAATATAGCTTCTGTGCAACAGCAAATTAAATGGCTTTAGTTACGTGCTCAGCTCTTTCCGGCACAAACCCTAAAAGCCTGAAATCTTTTGCTAGTCTCAGTTTTGGTGGTGCATGCGTTGGCGCTTTTAAACCATTTGCTAAGTTAGAAAGAGGCGTTAGAGATGGCTCAAAGCCAGAAAAGGACTTGAGCAACCCTGCTTCTGCACTGGGCCAGATCTACCCGAGAGACAACACAGGCACCCCAGACAGGATTTACAAATATACCAGACAAAGGAGCTCATTTTATGGATTTATTTTCAGTAGCCGTGTACCCAAACAAGTGTATGTCCCTCCAGGCTTTGACATTACAGAGCAGTTTCAGAAACGTAACTGCATTTACTATGTTGAACCACAGCCTGTGTTTACGGGGCATTGGCTGGAAACGTTTTGCACACTGGTCTCACAGAGATGTTATTGCACAAACCTGTGCTGGGGCTTTCTGGGAGCATGCGGAATCATCTCATTGTGGTTTTGGACTTCAACAGGATGTCAGCGTTGGATGGCCACTGCTGTGAGCCAGCGTCGGCTAGATTTTTTCACTGAAGCCTGACTTTGTCAGAGCCATGTGTGAGCAGTGTGTTCAAACTGTCCCTGCAGTAACTTGCTGTGTAACAGAGCTGGGCTCCACAGCAGCCGTTGTCATTGTAGTGCCACGCACAGGGACCTTCAGGACACTGTGTGTGCGTGCTGGGCCTTTGTCATCATTTGTGTCACCATCACATGGGGCACTTACTAGCTAAATAATGACAAACCGGAACAGTGCTTTGCTCAGCTGTATGGCAAATCCCAGCATGAGCCTCGGGAGGGTAAGGAACCACAGCAGCCGTTGTCATTGTAGTGCCACGCACAGGGACCTTCAGGACACTGTGTGTGCGTGCTGGGCCTTTGTCATCATTTGTGTCACCATCACATGGGGCACTTACTAGCTAAATAATGACAAACCGGAACAGTGCTTTGCTCAGCTGTATGGCAAATCCCAGCATGAGCCTCGGGAGGGTAAGGAAAAGCGTCCATGTGGACTGGTCATGTGT
>NW_010416909.1:31443-72432 GCF_000710305.1 Buceros rhinoceros silvestris | reverse complement strand
AGATCTCGCCGCTTCTGGCTGCCGGTGCAAGTTCTCCTCTGCGATCAGGAACCAGGCTGCTCAGGAGCTGCTGCTGCTGCTGCTGCTGCTGCTGCTGCGAGTATTTTCAACCACGCAGCACTTGCGCAATCTGTGATTTCTCCCAGCCCCTACTGAGCCCCTTCCCTGCTCCTGTTTGGAAGGTTGTGAGTCGAGCGGAGCGCAGCCCTGCTGTGTTCCTCTCTGTGCAGCCCCTTCTCCTGGTCTGTAGGCAGATGTCCAGGTGATGGTGAGCTGGTAGAAGTGCAGTGTGTCTTTTCAGTGAAAAACAGCCGGTGAAACCAGCCTTTTGTGCTTACAGTAGAGTGGGAGGGGATCCTAGCCGCCCCCTTTCACTCAGGAACTGATGGCAATGGAATTAACATCCTCTGGCTTTGGACAAAGTTCTTAATTTTGCTTTCTGTATCCTGCTGCACAGCGATCTCTTCAATCCTTGCTAAACTCCTCCAGAAAAAGAGGTTCTTGTAACTTGTCTTTGTAAATCAGGCTTTTGGGAGTGAACAAGTGATTTAGATTAAAAAGAACCCCCAAACCCCAAAACAACCCCACAACATTTACATTTAAATTGGCCAATTCACTATCAGATATTAGCGATGGTCTGGGTGGGTGCGTGTATGCTACGTGCGGAGTAGCACGGTGTAAATATGGCTGGTTTACTGAAGCCCTACACTCAGTTCATACAAACCAAGGGAAACATGAACGAAGGCTTAACTACGATTGGACCAAGAGTTCCCTTCTAGAGGGTTGGTTCCTCACACCAGCCAGGTGGCTTTGGCTAGGTTTGCCTGACTGCCTGGGGTTTGGCTCTGACCATTCATTTTATACCAAAATTGAATTCAAGTGTGAAAATAAAACATATTTTTAATCTATCTATTGGAAATAAAATGAAGTACTTTGTCAGAATTAATTTCCCGCGGAAGGAGGAATATTTTACCTCAAGTGAAAGGTTGATTTATAGCCTGCAGTATAGTAAGCGGCATCTGTTTGTATATGTTACAACTTTTTGAACATTTTAATAAGTTGTTAAGCTGTAATGAAAAATAATTGCACTTTGTGCTTTTTCAGAGAGGTTCCATTAAGGGTTTTCTGGGTTTCTGTTTGTTTATCTTTTTTAAAGAAGATGCAGTTAAGTCACGCTTCCCTTCTCTAAGCACCTTTAGTGATAGGTGATGTTTTCTGTGGAGAGAAAGAATCACTGCAAAGATTATAGACCATGAACTTCAGCTACAGAACAAATTTCAGTTCTTAATGTGAAGCCTGACGTTAATCCACACTAAACTTGTGCCCAGACTGTGTATTTCATCTGCTGTCTTGCTCAATATTGGGTGCGCAGTGTACGGACCCCTGCTCAAGAAGCCTTTTAACTTTCGTCCGTTTTAAGCTAAAGCATCTAAAAAAGCAAAACCTAAACTTGTACAAAAATCCATTCCACAGCATACTGGTTTCACTTTACGAAGAAAGCACACACACTTGAAAATACAGCTGCTGTAAATGCCACCGACACGTGCACTGAGGAAAAAAGGAAGTTTGGAACAATAAGCAGGAGATCCTTTAATCTTGTTAAGGACTGGTGGGGATGCGCGTTCCCTTTGCCACCAGCCAGGGTCAGACTTCGGCCAGTACCGCTGCCGTGGGCTTTGGTTTGACCGGCAGCAGTGCCCCGAATACCAGGAAATCCTGATCATATTTAAAGTTCTCACGATTCCAGCGGGACCAAGGTCATACCCTACTCACGGCACACGGTTAACTCCCGATCAGGTGCGACTTGAGATTTCAGTGCAAATACAGTGTGAAATGGCGCCACTCTTTGTAATGCGTGCATGAATTATAAATACAGTAGAGGCAGACCTAGTCGAAAACAAATGCTTTGTAACAGTCATAGATTTCAGTGAGACCAGAATTTTTTTCATATGGCTGATGATTTTTCATTTTAAAATCCTACTGATAAAAAAAAAATCCTACAGATCCCTATGGCACCGGAGAGTGTATTCTGCTCTGCCTACTGGTTTTAATTTGGAGGATTAAAAATATCCCTTGTTCATTTCCACTAAATCTTGAGCTCCTTACTTGGTTTTTATATCATCAGACCCCACTGATTTTTAAATAGACTAACCCAAGATCATCAGAAGGGAGGACACGAGTCTTCACCTGCATTGGTTTATAAATCCTTATGCTGATACATACATTTTTGGAAGCAAATAATGCTATGTTACGCTTTAAGAGTCTGCAGTGTCTGCAGATCCACTGGCATCTCTTTAGTAAGCTGCCGCTAAGGGGAAGGGTGTCATAGTAATGGCCAAATAGGGACCAAATATAACTGCCAGTACAAAAAAAAAGTGTCATTTACGAAAAATGTTTCTTATTTTACTCTTGAGAATACTAAGTGGCGACCGACTACAATTTGTGCTCAAAGCACATTAAAGTTTAGGTTCTCTGAGGCACTTCCTAAATCACAGTTTTCAACCCATTAATCCAATTGACTTTATATAAAAACACGTTTCAATACATTAGGAATGACAATAGCGATCGTTAAATCGTTCGGGTGATGTTAAATTGTTCCCATTAGTACAAAGGCAGCCCGCACCTTCGCGGTGAGTTTGTACAGTCAGGTCTCAATCGTGGTCCAGCTGAAACCAGCAAAAGGACGATGGGGGCACCTCCCGAGCGCTGATGTCCAGTGGGAGGCCCGATTACCCCTGGAGGTTTCAGGTGCTTCTGGTTCTGCCACCACATCCAAGACCTTGAGCACAAACTCAAACCCGAAGGCTCAATATCCTGTTTTGGCCTTAGGAAGCTACTTTCCTATAGGTCTGGTGGTGAGGTCAGTGGTCACTTAGTTTTGAGACTCTTTGATTCTATTAAGGAAATGCAGAACATTGACTCAAGAATCTGTCCTATGATGAGTCACACCAGAGAGCTAAGGGGACAGGTTAAGTTTGTCACCTTTTCCTTTAAATCCAAACATACCTCTCCAGCGTTCTTTGCAAGACAGAGGTCGTGAAATCCGTTCTTTACCTTGGGTGCTGGGAAAGGCTCACTCGCTGCAGGAGGAGAGGGCTGGAGCACGGTTCGCAGGGCAGGCTGGGTGAAACCCTTGGACAGTCTAATGGGTAATTTGGGTTGCCTTGAGCAAGGGGGCACATGAACAATCCGTATGCTGGTATTCTGCTGAGCTAGTGCTCACACTGCCGGCACACATCACCCTCAACCCAACCAGCAGATCACCCTGACCAGTGTAAACACAAAATGGTTTAGTCAGTTTTTAAAAACATCACATGAACATTATGTTTATTTATCCAGTAGAATCTGTTTCTTTCACAGTCTTTCAGTTGCTTCTTTTCTGAAGAATGAAGTCTTTATTTCAGCCATCTGCCTGTAGAAAAGTTTTTTTTTTTTTAAAGGGCACATTTAGAGCTGAAAACTGAGGCTTGAATAACTTAATCAGCATACAAATTACACAGATATAAAAGTTCTCTTTCATTGTCTTAACTTACAGTTTATTTTGTACAGAATTCATTATGTTATACATCTAGGACTTATTATACTGTATAAATATCTTGGGTGTGATGTATATACATATTCAGTGTTATGGAGTCAGCAATTAATGTATCCATTTCACAACACACTAGAGTGTATTTCAATGTAGTGCACATGATTAGATCTCAGAAAAGAGCACATCCACTATGAAAAGTTGGTCTTTCATTCATAGGGTACTCTACCTTGAAATACAGGGCGGGCCCCCATATAACGGACCGTTTGTACTGTGTCCTATGGCTGTAAGATCGCTGAATTCAGAAACAGCAGCTCAAACCGTTAATCTGGTGGTTCTACAGCAAGAGGAGAGCAGGGCACTGGCTTCCCAAGTTCATTCTTAAATGAGAAAGAAGGTGTAGACAAGTCACAGGGAGCTCGGCTGCGTGTGATGGCCAAATGAAACCCAAAGTTCTGCACAGATGAGAACCGTGAGCTCTTGCTTCTCCATCCTCTGTAGGCCAGTGTTCAGCTGCCATAAATCCCTCAGCTCTGATTACAAGAGTTGAGGGTCTGGCATCAGCTTCATTTTTAAAGTTGGCAGACTCTCCATGTTCCATTACCCCACTCTTTACTTATACAATTTTTCCTGGGTGTCTCCTGGTATATGTATGATGCTACGTACTGTCTTTCCTTGATAGCAGGCAAAGAAACTCGCTCACAATGCCATCTCTATACACGCCCTAAGTAAGACGTGCTGTTTGTTCAGTATTAAATTACAGCTGGTGCTTTCCTGGGCACCTACTGAAGCATAATTCTAATTAATCTGTCAGTATAGTTTCTACTATTCTGGTTTCCTTCATCCATCCATCCATCCACCCATCTTGTGCCTTTCGGTGAATGAGAAAATTGTGTATTTTAGAAACACGCTCGGTCAGAAGTAGTTCAGATCCAACACGAACAGCCCTGCAACCCTGCATTTATAACTGTCTCCAGCAGCAACAGCTGAAAGCACAGGGGTTTGCAAGCCATGCGGCAAGTAAATGTAGAAAAAGGCTGAAGTCTTCTTTGGTGGCTGTCAGCAACAACCACACCACACGTAGGACTGTTCCTCCTCCACACATGAGCGTGCAGCCTGAATGTGTAGCTGCTTGTACTGTGGACATCCAGAGATTGGCTCTCAAGACAGGACACACCAGTAGGACAGTGGAGAGCACCCTAATTTAGTGATCCTCAGGCTTTCAAGCCAGAGCCCTTGAAGGGAAATTTTCTGAACAGGTAAATAAAGCTGTTGCCCTCTGTTAGCTTTAATGAGTCAGAGGAGCAGCCAAGCACAGCTTAAGTCCCTCGGCATTTGGTGGGCTGAGGCAGCACTGACGAGGGATGGAGTTCAGCAGCTGCTGATGTACTAGGCAGAACTGGGGCCAAAGTGAAGTCAGGTCACGGACTCCAGTACACTGCTGTGAGCTCATGGTTTCACTGGTATGCTGCTAGAGATGCACTCAGGAAAACGGCTGTGCGGTTTGCCCTCTGCAACTGCATCAGCAAGTTGTTTCCTCTGATTTCGGGACTAAATTTATGTGTGGTTGATTTATACTCATTTACTATTGTGCAAACAATAATCTCGCTTTACGGTTGGGCCAAATACAAAATAACATCTTAGGAAGACATGTTAAATTCTAAAAAGGAATTTTTATGCTGGTAGAAATAAGGACGATAGTAGGAATTAATATTTCTTTATGAGGTCTGGATCATTTAAAGAGGAGAAAACATTTGTTAAACAACCCAAGATTTCATTTGACACACGAGTGCTGCATCCCTTATGAAATAGAAGCATCTCTGTGCTCTATTATTTTCTCTACTTAAAATTAGATTATAACAGATGCCATCCCCTCACCAGGCAGTTCAGTGCCAGCAAACATAAGTCTCTAATCACTTATATAAGTGGTGCCCTCACTTTCTAGTCTCACCGTTAAAATCCTTGCATTTTGCGGTAGTTATAGCAAAGATGTTCCCAGTTGTGCATTAAGATCCAAACTCAGAATTTCCCATAGTTGAGGTCGCCAGGTCTGTCCTAATATCAGAACTGAACTATCAAATTCCAGTCCTATCTTGACCTAAAGATAAAAGCTGAGAACTACGGTATGTAAGGCAGCTGTAATTTGGATCTTGTGGCTGTTGCACAGGATCCATCACAAGAACATGCGCTCTGTTGTTTTTGTTAAGTATTATGTAGATTTATTATTTTCCTAACTGATTTTCAACTTAATCATCCTTCAGTTGGGGAAAAAAAAACCCAAACAAAAACAACCCATGTAATGCATATGAAATGGCAGCTTCGACTCTCCAGCTTGTTGTCTGCGTTAAAACTGGGAATAGTCACTTTGTAATGTGCTCAGTGCGTCTTTTCTTTCCTTCTTCCTTTCCTAATGAAACATGGTGCACTTTTCTCTTTAACGGTCTTACGGTCAGAGGTGGTTTAGACAAGGGCTGGGGCATTAGCTGTTGAACACGGACTTCTTTGCCCTGCTAAACTCTATCATCGCTGTATTAATTAGTGCAGAGCAACAGTGACTCCTGCGAGGAAACTGCCTTCCTGCTCTGTGCGTTTCAACACCGCATTTGACTTTCTCATTCTGATAATAATGTGTATTGTCACCCAGCTGCTGTTTCAGCAAAGCGTCCTCCTTTGAAGTATGTGCTGTTTTGTGGCAGGTTACTTTTTCATATTAGCAATGACAAAAGTAAACCCAGGGCTACTCCTTGATTTTTATTTTCCAGGGTTTATTATTGTATTTACAGTTCCCTGTAAGAAGATACAACCCTTTCCCAGTAAGAGTTCTAATACCTTTCTATGTCTCAAATACTAACGACCCATGTACCCATATGGAAAGGAGAAAGATAATCAGTGATGAAGGAGATATCTCCAGGGGCTGATGCAGATGAATAGAAAACATAAATCAATATAAATATTACTGTACTACACTTTGGTACAACAGAAAAAAAAACCCTTCAAAGAAATTATTTAATGTTCCCTAAGTCAAATAAAATTCATAAACAATAGGAAAAGAAATTAACCACATGGGGCTTTTTGTATCTGTAAAAAATAGTAACACTACTTGGCTGCATTGCACATAGGCAATAGACTAGATTCATTCAGATCCCTTTTAACGTAAGCCTCGTTTCGGGCTGTAAGCAAGAAATGTCCACTGTGCTTTACAAAGGACGACGACTAGAAAAATCAATGCAAACAAATACCCCTTTCTTTTCTGATTTGCCATTTATCATGGGAGATGACAACCAAAAGGAGTCTCCTCCGAGTCTGAGCGTAGCTGTATTAGCATTTGGCTAGTACCAGGCAGTATACAAAACCAGCCACCGAGCGTGACACCTCCAGGACCTACAGGTAGCTGTTTTAGGGGCACGTCCTGGTTTGTGGTGAAACAGGTTTAACTCAGCCAGCCTCTTGTACCTGCTCAGTGATACCAGGTTATCATCTCAGTAACTCCGAGGTCGGACTGTCTTGTTCCTATTGCTGACTGGACTGACTGCTCCACCATCCATAAACAGAAGGCATAAAGGTGATTACAAACATAAGAAAGTAGTTTTACATATTGTCTTGCAGTCTTTCCATATAGTCCCTAAGTTCCTTGGAATCGCCAAGATTCATATCTTGGCATACCCATTTAATATTATCATCACTGTCAAATAGAATTGAGTTGGTGTAGGGGCCTCCATCCTCCGGCAGTATCGTTGTATATGAAGTGAACTTTACTCGCTTCTGCTTTGGCCCAGAAGGATTTATAGGTTCACTTTTAACTTCTTTTTCACAAAGGTACTCAGAAGATCTGAGGATATGATTATGAAGAGTCTTCTGAGAACTCCCATTAAGGAGGAAGTTGCTTTCTTCAAACTGCATTCCTCTGTCAATCATGGTAGTGCACTCCTCTGACGGGAGCGAAATGTCGACTGGGTTTTCCAGCAGTTCAACCTCATTTCCAAGCCAGACCCAGTCATGGGAATGGGGGATGTTGCCTTGCTCACTCACAGCAAACCTTTTATGTCTGTACTTCCAAGCAAATGCCACACAGTTAATCAAAAAGACCAAGATTGCCAAGCAGAAAACACACAGCAGGGCGTACATGCCAATCTCCAGATCTGTCAATCCTCTCGAAGTCAATGTGAGATCACTGGGATTGTTCTCTCCTGGTATTTCGACTTGCGCAGGGAAACCTGTGAAGGCCGTTGGGTTATTTTGGAGCTGTCCGTCCTCCAGGGACTCCTGATCAATGGGAGATACGAAAGTTGTGCTTTTGTTTGCATTGTCCTCAAAACTGGACATGTCCTCATGGATTTTGGACCATTCTTGTGCTGTCCTCTCTTGTTCTGCAGGCTTCTCTATAGAATTGCTTGCATGGCTTTTAAAATCTGTATCCACGTCATCAATGTCATTAGTGCTTTCTTTTTGGTCAGAGTCTTTTTGACCAAACTTTACTTTGACACTTCCTTTTCCAACAGCCAGAATGCTCTTCCGCTTAGTCTTCTGACACGGCTCACTGATGACCATCTCAATTTTAATGAGAGGTCCTTGCCCATCCCCTTCCGCCACTACCCCAGGCCATCTGGACTGAAGGTTTTGGTGTGCAGACACTACCATCTCATCCAGTGAAGTGATGGTGATCGAGAAGTCCTTGGAGTCATAGATATCTAACGGCGTCACTGACCCATCACTGAACAAAATCCAAGCACTCACTATGGCTTCCTGGGGGAAGAGGATGAGAAAAAAAGAAACGTGTACAGACACCCAGCTGTTTAAGTCTGTTTGACATTGGCAAAATAAATACACAGTTTAACTTTGGTTTATTTTGTTTAAAAACAAAACAAAACAAAACAAAATGCCTACTCTGCTTCCTATTTCCTTCTTGCAGATTTGTGTTCTCTAGATATTTAGGCATTTATCTCATCTTCAGGAGCTACCAGAGACTCGGTCGTCTAAAATTAATAAAAGGTGCTGACAAATAAAATGGACAATTTTTTTTTGCCAGTCTGAAGTGAGAAGCCTCTTTTGAATGCCAGGGCCTCATGATGGAAATAATCATCTTTCCAAAGTCCTGATTAATTAGCTTTATAAAGGACCTATACTGGGGAATTTCTGTAGCACTGCGGTTCTAGTGCCATATTTAATACAACGTGCAGAGCTGTTGTGTGTTGGATCGGTGACCCCAGGCAGCCCATTGGAACAAATGAGGTTAAGAACACATCTCAATGCAGTACTTTAAATCTTCTGTCATGTGAGAATAAGTGAAAGAAACAAAAGTGATTGTAGTCTTTTGTGGAAACTATAGAAACGCTCACAAAAATGCCATTTTTAAGGCAGTTTTGACCAAAACGTTTTGTCTTTTCACTGCAAATTGCTAGCGCTGAAAAGATGCACTTTCTCTTGTGATATAGAGTCTCAATTCTTTAATAAATAAAATAAATATAGATATATTTTATTCTGTGGTCTCATGGAAAGCTATTTAATTCCTCAAGATTATACAGTTCAAAGCAAGCACAAACTCCTGAGATTTCAGCAATGCTGCTCAAGAAATCTTCCGTTTGTGCAGCCAGAATTCCTTCTGGCTGACCTGGCTTTGGGAGGCTGTGAAGGTGCAGGGTTCCTACCCCTGCTGACGTCACTGAGCCACATTTTTTCATAGGAGGAGTGTCTGGAGTGGTACGTACGTGCTTTCTACAGCATTGTGCATGCTCTCTCCCTGTGCCGTGCAGGTCTGTAGGCTAGCTCTGGGCAGTTTCATGGTCACTCTGTATGGGTGTTTGCACCTCTAGGAGCTGGACATCAAGATGCCCAGTCTCTACTACGTGAAATCACTGCTCTTCACAAAGTCATACGTTGTATGTGCTGTCTAAACCTTACAGCAGTAGCTTTTCCCCAGCTTCTGACAACGGACAGGAAACAAATAAATTAATTCTGTATCTCCTGTGGATCGTACCTGTTTTGGAGTGTGGAGGATATCGTATGCAGAGGTGGTAGAAACGATAGCTCTCTTATTTCCTTTGCTGATTTGTAAGGAGACGGACAAGCCTGAAACTAGTTGTACTCCTAGATCTGTAATGGTTACACGGTCATCTAGAACGATCACTGTCTTCTCTGCCAAGATGGAATCGGAAAGAGGTGACAGAACCTTGAAAGAGAAAGCAAAGGCCTTGCATGAAATAGCAAGTAACTGTGTTGTAGAGCAAGATTGGCCTCGAATCGGCGTAATGCTTTGGATTAATCTTGGGTTTGTCACATCCATGTATAAGCTATAACCAATGTTTCCCCCAAGATGTTGCACTCATTTGCTGCTAAATTATTTTATTTACAAAAATAATTTAATGAAGCAACCACTCACTTCAAAATTGCACTTTCATCTCAACAATGGAGTATAGATTAAATTAAATGGATTTTGTTTAAAAAAAAAAGTCATTTTTGAGTGGTCTATAAAACCTCCTATGAATGCGGTATATAGCGCAAGACATAGCGTAGGACACTCATTAACGCTGAAACTCAATAAGGAAATAAATAAGTGTACAAAGCCTGGCTGATAGGAACTTGGCCCGATGCCTTTGCAGGGACAGAGGACCTGAATGAAATGAAAGTGAGCTTTGCAAAAGGACTTTGAAAACCCCACTGGGTGCCCGGCTGCATTTTTCAATGCCAAAAAGTCCTGTCAGTTTGCACTAAGACCTTGTTTGTAACGTGCTCACAAGGAAACAGTCATCTTTCTGCTGATGCCAGAAGCAGCTGGTTCAAGCCCAAAATATTTAAGGTACAATTTGTCTACACTAACATGAGAATCGATGGCGAAGCCGCCTGCATTGGAGCCAGCTGCCTTTGGCTCTTCTACAGCCACTGCTGTGAAAGCGACATTTCCAGGGCAGAAACCCCTAGACCCGTGTGTGACTTTTAGGCTGAGCTCTAGAAGTCCCCGTTTCTCTGTGCTGACTGCAAACGACAGTGGAGGGGAACATCACGGGTGTTTCCAGTTAATAAGAAAAGCCCCAGTGCTTGCACTCCGTGTTGGTGAAGAAATAGGCATGATGTCAGAGAGAGACATGAACTCTGCAAGATTTCTGAAGATTATTCCTGTGCCCATTTTTTGTGTTTCACTTTGTGAACATAAAGGAACTGATTTTTATGTCAAAGCATATGAAGTTCTCTGGTAAAATTCCCTAACAATTGGGTTCAGAAGGTCCCCCCTTATATTACAAGAAGCTTGTTGCGTGCTTGATGTAACCTGTGTTCAGAAGATCTCACTGTGTTGCTAGTCATGTTACCAAGCACAAATCCCTTTAGAATCTTCTCCAAAAGGTGTTTTAGGGAAGTAAGTGACAAATAGTGAAAATGAAACCCCATTCAAACTTGCTTTATGTAGCACATAGATTTTTTCAGCTTGTTCTTTTCCTGAGAGCAGTTAACTTTATAAGCTAACTAGCTATTGTGTGTGTGCATCCAGAACCTGCAGACACATTTTTAGGCTGTACCTGGACCGTGGTGATGCCATGCTCACGACCAACCAGAACTCGGCCATCTTGAAGCTTAGCGATCTTGGGTTCTTCCACCTTCATGAAATCAGTCACAAGGTCAGTGATGTCGAACTGCCACTCAGAGCCTAGCATGTAGGTCAAGTGGCCTCCCAACTCGGAGGATTCAGCTACAAACTGCGTGAGGACTCGCACCATGGCATGCTGATACTGGAGGGTACAACCTCTTCCTTTTTTCTCATCATCCTCTTCGTCCTCACTGTCACGGGTGGGCCTGCAAATAGATCCAAGTTTGTTACTGGCGTTGCCATGATCTCCCTCCAACACTGCGGTGCTTCTGTCGGATGGTGTTATCAATTCAGTTAACGTTATCGTCATCCGCTGCTGTGTGTGAAACAGGAAACCAGAGTTTGGAATGGGTAGATAACTGAATCTGGGTGGGATGCTTGTACAGATTTTTTCTGCTGTACAATTTAAAACCTGCTGTCACTTCTGTTAGTGAATTCTTTAAGTGGAACCTCCCAGCAACTTGACAATAAGTCTGCCATTGCTGAGATTTCAGTGGAACCATCTTGCAGAGGGCTTCCAAAAAACCAAATGAGGCACTTATTTACCACTCAGGTCATCCACTACTCTGACGCACAAACACCAGGCCAGACTGGTGAGACCACCACTCACCCCATGGAAACAACTGCAGCATCAGACATATTTCACATTTTCCAATTGTCTGTGCCCCTTCCAAAACACAACCTGCGACAAAATAACAGCTTTCCACACGCCTTATAGAAGGCATGACAGAGCCTTCTTCTGTCCATGACAGCAGTGCTGTCACACCCCACGGATTTTGTCTGCTTTTAAACTCAGTTTCTCTTTCTTTTTCTTTTCTTTTTTTTCTTTTTTTTTTTATAGTGTTTATTCCTTGGAACAAACACATGGATTCTTTCATCTCTTTCAAGTCAGGCATTAAGCGCTAGGTGCTCACACTTTTACTCATTATGCCCCTATGCTGTGGAATTCATTGCTCAGAAATAATTTGCCTTTCTCCTTTACTTATTTATTGAGCCTGAAGCCAGCTCTAAAGCAAGAGTGGGAAATACAGGGTAAGCCGCTTATTTGTCACAGTATTTTGGAGAGTTGTTTTGTGTTTACTGTGTTCCTTTATCTTCTCCTTTAAAATACCAGCTATGAAAAACTACTATAAAACAGAATTGGTTTTGTTATAAATTGTTTCATGACAAAGTTGGCAAGCGGTAAGCTGAAACCATATCTAAGAAAAGCCCTTGTGCTCTTCAAAATGATAGAAAGCCCTGGTGGTACGGAACCTAATACACTGGAAATACATTTTCAGTCCATCGCTTTATATGTATATGTTTAATATATATGTTTTCAATGCATCACTTTATATATATATATATCACTTTATTTATATATCTACAGCCTCAAGTAAATGGTATTTGGTGCAGCCTTTTTGGTTCTGCATGTGTAAAACAGCAATGTCCATCATCAGTCGCTGACTGAAACGCCACTGAATAACCTGAATAACACTGAATAACCACTGAGTTGTTAAGAAAAGAACAGGATCGTAAAATAGGATTGTCATTACACAAAGAAATTAGCCTTACAGAATCAGACTAGCTGGGTATTCCAGCTAGTTCTCCCCTTCCCGACTCAAGCGTCGGTCTGGACTAGGAGCCGAAGCCAGCCCGTCAGCAGAACAGCCACGAGGGAAGCGCTAGAAGGGGGAATTCATAGAGCTCGTGTGGCCTGTTCAGGCTTTGGCTTTATAATGCCATAAAAGAGTGTAGGAACCCCATAATGTTCCCACTTCCAATTTACTCCTGTATTCTGGTCCTCTTCGGCTCATCTAAACCATAACCCAGCCCTGAATAATCTCAGAGTTCGGGGAAACCAGGTTTAGCTCTGAGATTTGGGGATTTGACCCGCTTTTAGAAGTACGGTGACATTAGTACCTGTGCAGAACTGGAGGAAAACGCGCAGAGGCTGTTCAGGTCAGAAGTACTTACGGGATTTGGGGGAAAAGAGCCACAGAACCAATTTTCTTATGGGAAAAGAACTAGTGTTCCTGTGGCTTGAAGAAAAATGTTCCCACGTTCAACATTCACACTGACTTTTTTTACACATCTCTGGTTTCTGTTTCTGTTACATAACCAGATGTTTTACTCAAATCCAGTGTTACTGCTACTCATATTTATTTCTGTGCTTATTTATTTCTACTTTCACTGTTTAAATCTTTAGGATCCTGGACTGTCCAAGAGGAAATACACTCAGAACAGCTCTGCGGGGAAGGATTTTTCAGCCCCAGTGCTAACAACCACAAAAAGATGATTCAAGTCCAAGTCTTTCCAGGTGGTATCTCTCAGGAACAAAGGTAAGGGCTCTATTTCCTTACAAAAGCATTTCTCCATGGCATGCAAACACGGAACATCAGAAAAGCATCCTTAAACTGCGGGATGGGCAAGGCACTTTCTTAGGTCAGTGCAAAGTAAAAGTGAGGTGTTTGAATTTTCAACACAAGCTTTGCAAGTCTGCTTTACCTGGTACCCACTCAAGTTCTTTTTTTTTTTTTTTTTAAAACAAATTTCCACTTCAAAGCCACAAATCCATGATTCAGTTACTAAGCCAGAGCATTTCAGTGTTTTGTCTCCAGGGGTGCAACAAAACATTTGAGATGACTTACTGAATTGCGTAGTTCCCTTTAAAGTCTTAAACTTTGTGTTACAGTGTTTTCAGTAGGTTTAAACTCCGTCATTAAGCAGTGAGCTCATTTTTTTTTTTAAGACATGTCCTCATGAATGTAAGCTATAGCTGCATATTGTGCTTTTTTCTTCCTTTGGTCACCTCCAAGGTTAGCTCTGGATATCTCTCTCCTTACCCTATTTCTTGCTCCTTGGCAAACTTCCTTGGAAGATGTTTTGCTTTTCTGGAGTGAACCAAGGTTGCCAGAATTACATTTAATTTACATTTCACACAGAGAAAGCCTTTGCCAGAGAGCTGAGTTAGAACAGCAGCCCTGTTACAAGGGTGCCTGCTAGCACTGATCTAATCAGTGATCTGTCAACTTTCCATTATAGACACTGTCTGTGAGCAGTTTAAGTGTGTCTCTTTTAATCTGCACCACTCTCAAACCAGGCATCACATTCTTGAGCCAGATGCTAATTTTCTGTTGAAAAAAATAAAGGGTTTGAATTGGAAATACTCATTAAAACGAGCCATGTATTTTAAAAAAACCCCTAATTGAAAAAAGTTAATCTACTTTGCATACAAAATACAAGCCACTAGAAGTTGACTTAGTGGAAGCTACAGAAAAAAGTTGCACATAGCTCCACTCCCAGTTCAAGAGGAGATGCAATCAGGTACCTTTACAGCTCCTGAAAATACAATCTACCTATGACAAAGATCTCTGTGGCCTTATATCCACAGGACTCTGAGGTCAATGAACTAAAGGGGTGAATTTACAGCACGTTCAAGCTTTGGGTGGATGTTGCTATGCAGAAATGGAATGGTTTGAATCCTGTTTCACTTCATTTGCCTTGAAGTACAGCGTTAGATTTCTGAGAGGCAGCACTCACACAGAGACTAACTAAAGCAGTTTATTTCTTCCCGCATTCAACTTTGAGTGCCTTTCCTGCTTTTGGCTCTAGTACTAGACAGGAGCAAAGCAGAGCGATCAGCTAATTAACCATCAGCTCAACAGGCTGCCGTTCAACACCACATCTGGGGTAACTCTTTGGTAGGTTTCAAAGGTTTGTATTACTCAGAGATTTGCAGGCACCATGACTTAGTAACGGCTTTATCAGCTATTGATCAGTAAAGCCAGATGCTGGTAAAAGTCCAGTAAACTCTGAGCCGGATACTGAAGCATATGCTGGACGCATATGCTGGTGTGATGTCAGCCTTCCTGGGATCCTCATGAAAACCATGTTGCAAATATTTACTGAAATTAAATTTCCAGCTTGTTCTGTGAGACTTTAGCCGTGCAATTCCTATTAATGCAAGTTGAAGCCACTCATCCCTTGTAAATGTATGTGCACAGAGCTAGTGCGGGAACCTCAGAAGGTAATTATTCTCCAGATGCACGAGGAATGGAAATAAATGTTCTTGTTAGACTAGCGGAGTCTGCCTGGACCTCTTCCACACTCTAATATTTGACTTTAATTTAAATATACACCTTTCGTTTGCTGAGATTGTGGGCTTTTTTGCAGGCCATTGCAGGAGTAGAGCTTCTGTCAGCCCACGCTACTTCAAGGACCACATCCCATGCATTAGTCATGAGCTGCCCCACGAGCTGACTTTCAGCTGGAAAGCGCGGCTCTTCGGAGCTGCAGTAGCACACACACAGATCAAGTTCTCCTCTGGATAAAACTAGACGTTTGCCATGTATTTACAGACTGAGCTGGTAAATTGTATTACTGCTATTGTATTACTGCTATTACCAGACACTATTTTTTTTCCAGTTTCTGGCATAAAAGCTGCCTATTCTTCCTTTCTGTTCCTCTAGCAAGTTCCTGCTCTTGCAGCCGTTCAGACCAGGTGAAAACTGACACAGTTTAAACGGAGCCAGGCATGTGGCACGTGGGGAATTTTTGTACAGACCTATCTTTTTCATTGCTTTGTGGAAATTATTCTGAAGTTAGGTAAGCAAACACGTCTGTAATTACATGTATTTTACAATTACAAACATGACAGGGTTTACAGGGAAAGCAATACAATTTATTAGCTCAACAGACATCACTGGAAAGAACAGATGTGATTTGGGGCACATAAACATTTTTTCAGATCTGACATAGAAGCAGCTATATGCAGATGAAGAACTGCCATGCTGAGGCAGTAGTTTCACAGGCATTTCTTTTGTTGACAGAACCAATAAACACATTTAAAAGATTATTGTAAACCCAGTTACATTTTGCCATCTGGCTCAGCCCCTCAGACGACTGAACCAGCACAGCCACAATGAGCATGTGAGAACGAGGCAGGGGAGCAGGGGAGCCAGCGGAGATGGAAGAATGTTTGGAGGTTGCTGAAGTGTCTCTGCACGATCCCTGTAGTAAGTGCTCAAAAAATCTATCTTCTGTATATTGATGTATTACTTTATAGCAATGTTTAGTTCTTGCCAAGAAGACAAGGGAGTGCTGTCCACCCAACCCCAGTGGACAGGAGGACAGTAGAAAATAGTTTTGTCTGTGGTGAGGTGAGGAATCAAGAAGACACACGACAATCCCTCCAGGAGTAAAGGTACCAGGTAGGCACTGTGAAGAACTACAGGTTGAACCATTGTTCAGAATAAGCCAGTGTGGTCTTCTGGCTGTACCACTGACTGAGGCTTCAGAAACCACCCTGCAGCTCCCCACCTGTCCAAATGTCTTGTGTGCTTCAGGTCACCATTTAAAAACTCATCATAAAAACTCACCCATGTTTAGGACATAGATATGGAGGAGGTGGAGGTATAAGGAGATTCAAAGTTAAAGAGGGGAAAAAAAAAAGCGGGGAGGGAATCTTATCCAAATCTAAAAACAAGGGAGATGTAAAAAACCTTACGTAAAAAGTAAGTGTCAGAGTGAGCACAACTATCGCTACTCCTGGACTGCCGATTGATTTAGAATAGCCCCACAGATCAAAAAATTCACGTGGATGTACCATAAAACAGATAATTTATTTCTAGTTGAAACCTTTCCTCTTCACATGGCTGTGGACTGCTGCCACATGATGTCATAAAGTAGCAGCTGCAGTTCTGGGGAGCGACACAGCGCCCATGCTTTCTCTTCCACCCTTCACGGCAAATGCTTGCAGAAGATGCGCCAGCAGTTCAGATGCAGTCTGAGCAGCAGCGCACTCACACCATGTGCCAGCTTGCAAACAGAGCAGACTCTCAGACCATTATCTTTATTTCGGCTGGCCAAATAAATCACAACTAGACACCAGGGGGTAGATTTCCAGCGCTGTGTGTAATGGGTTTAAAGTCAGAATGTCCACGACCGTTAACCACGGTCGCTTGTCTAACTCACTGAGCTTGCTGCTGAAAGTTTACTCCTGTAATAAACATCAACAACAGCCTAATCCTGCAGCCGTTTACTCAGCGCATCCCTGCTGGTTTAGTAGGAGCTGTGCCTAAGGGAGTGTTACAGCACATTACAGGCAGAAGAAGGTGAGCTAAGTGGAACTTTAAGCAGCCTGCACATGTCCATGCCTCACCTAGCACCTAGCACCCCTCTTCCTGCCACAAATAGCAACTTTGCCTTTATCACTGAAGCAAACACACAAATTTCTCTTGTGCCAGATCTTCACTACTTCCTCTGTCATAGCCAGAAAAAATGTCCACATGCCAAGAGGTGAGTCAGTCCTTTTTTGGAACTCACTACCTGAGTACCCTGTAAATTGAGATCTATTACCCTTAGCTGTATGCCCTCATAAAGTGTTGGATCATTGTACTCTGCTGCTGCCTGCATGGGCTCTTTAAGGCTCTTCAAAAGCTGAGGTGCTCTCCTGGGCAGATGGAGTGCTTTAGCTAGAACTGCCACACCGGTTAGCACTACAGTTACTGCTGCCAGAAATGCTTTTTCACTGGATTATAAATCTGAGCTGGTGTCATTCCTTGTTCTGCAGTAGTATTTTTCAACATAACCTGAAATCCAACAATACAGCGGTGTTCCTGGAAGTTCTTAATCTTGCAAATTGTCCAAATGATGGCTCTGCTAGAATGGGCATTTTCAGCAAGGAATGAAGAGGTCCAGGTCCTTTTCCTAGACATCGGAGTGTATGATACAATTTCCTGAGATTGTCTGGAATTGATTAACGCTCCAGGCAAAGCCACTGACGTTTTAAACTGATTGGGATAAAATGCAGCCCACTGATGTTGGATGTTTTAATGAAGGCTAAGACAGACTGTAAAGCTAGTTTAAACAGGAGAGTTTAGATTCTGAGAAATACTCTAAAAACCTGTTGTGGTGTAAAATCAGAGGCCCTGGGCACGTATCTGTGCCAGTGCTGTAAGCATACCTTTTATTGGAGGTGACGGGTATCCTCCAGCCTTTGATCTGGCTAAGCTCCGTATCAGAGATCTCTATCTGCAGCGGGAGCCTTGGAACCCAGACCGTCACTTCTAATTGGGTGGTAAAATGCTGATAAGTGAAGTTAACAATAGTATCCACTTTGCTTTTCATTTCCTTGCCATTAACGAAGATGGAGTCACATCTGTCGGAAACCTTTAAAAAAAAAAAAAAAGACAGAGAAAAAAATTAATTGGGAAATGAATAAAAGTTCCTGGGGAAGCATGAGGAGAGATACATCAGTCCAAAGCCAACACTGATAATGTGAGTCATGCATATTGCATTTTCAGTTTTCTAATTAGTAGCAAACAGTGATAAATGGACCCCGGGGAAACAGTTCTGCTTTCCTCAATGGATGCTACTCAAACTACAAAAATAATTTAAGGATGTTACAGAACCTATGTGAATCTTTTATACTAGGCAAATTAAACTCTTCATGAATCACACTCCATGTGCATCAAGTTTATGTTTACAACTTGCTTAAAGAACCTGGAAAAAATGGGGCCATATGTTAGTAAGAAAAAGACTGACTCAGAACCATAAACCAGAATCCTTTCCTTTTTCCTTGAGCACCGTAATGCTGAAAGACAAAGTTCCCCTTATGGCTCATGAGCAAAAGTGCAGCAGAAGCATTAATTTTTAGAACTTCTCAGTAATTGTTTTAGCAAAATGTATTCATACTTGCTTTGCGTCATAGAAAATTACTGCCAGAACTAGCACGTGGGCTGTATGCTACGACTCATCTAACCTCTTGGTCTCACGGATCCTTTGGCACAAACTCAAGGTCCTGAGCACAGGTCCTGTAACATCAAGGCCAGGACGTATCAACACAGATGACCTGCATCCTGGATAGACAGAGCGCCTTCTTCATGAGGTACAGGTTTTTATTGTAACTATGAACATGCGCGCATACTTTTAGATTTTATATACACACTCATTTAATGTACAACACGTTTGCGTGTCTGTATATACTGGTACCTGCATGTGTACAAGTGTCTGTACCTGCTCTGAAGCGAGAAGTGATAGTCTCCAACAGAGTCCATGCAGTGTGGTTTTAACCTGCTAAAACCATGGCTTATGAGATGTAGCCATGTTACTGAAGTGGACTTTCTTCTCTTGTCAGGACAGTTCTGTGTCATGTTGTATAATGCGCTGGGATGCAGATCTGAAGGGATTCTGGCTAAATCAGTGCTGAAATTTGGGTTTACTGGAGTTGCTGAGATAACCACCCATGTAGACTGCAGTGGGGAATGTGCTGAAACACAGGCTGCTTTTGCTCTGCAAACATATTTCAAATCTTTTCTGATATTAACCGGAATTAGGGGTTACTGAGCCAAGAAAAAATACAAAAAATGTGTAGCAGCCTTTTTTTTTTTTCCCCTCAAAGGCAGTGCTCACATAGGGCTTTCCAATTAAGTCTGTCCTGCTTTAAATCTCGGAATACCATTGCTTTTCTCGAGCTCTGACATGGTATATTGCTGTTAGACGGACAATACCTGAGTTTTACTATCACATGCAGCACATTTGAATAACAAAACTTTGTCTAAATGCCTTTCATGATACTTTTAGGATTTACAGGCAACTTGCCTAAGAATCAGCTACTTGAGAAGCAAAAGAATACAAGCGACCTTTATACCGGTCATTCAGTGACGAGTTTCATTTCCAGAATTAGTGTGACAGCATTTAAAATTACGGCAATACTCAAGGCAAGCATGGAAGGAGAAACATTTGGGAAGCACTGTGCCGGCTGCTCTGTTGGTACACATCCCCTGAACAGCGACCCCATCAAATGACACGCAGCGAGACCACGCAGCCCAACTTCTCAGACTGACCCTCTTAAAATACCACTGTACAACTAACGTCGTTCTCCTGTACCGCTTATTTATTACTACATAACAGCTTTGATAAAAATATTGCCAAGTGCAGGAATTTTTAAAAAAATAACTCTAGCTATCTGATAAAGAGCTTTGAATGGACTTCAGGCTCAGGAGTACCTGAGCATACTCCGAACCTCTGTTTCCCCCTCATAATGTGTCAGAAGTGTCTCTGGGAAGTTCAAGCATATTAAGCAAGTCCATTGATCGAATGAGCAGTTGAGATCCTGTATCACAAAGCCTACATCTAGGGAGTTTTGTGAGACTTAATACAAGACAGAAATAATTAAGAAACCTCAAAGAGGGAAGTATAAACATCAAGACCAGATCAGGGGAATAACTAATATCTGACATGACAGCGGCTAATATTTTAGATTCTCTTCTTGCTGCTTAAAATGTTCTTGTCTTCTTGTCAGCAAGCAAAAAAGGTGCTAAATTAGAGAACTGAAAGATGGACTTTAATTGTAGCTGTAAAAATATCAGGCTAGGCTTACAAATTTCATAGATTATATGTCTAGACAGAGCCATTCAGTCATTTATATACTGACCAAGAGGTAAAATAAATCAGCGTGTATAACTATGCTATAGAAGTTCACCCAGTCACCTTGTGTAGAGTGCAGAGCTCATGTTTCACCTTGATAAGAAAACTTGAAGGGAGACGTTGTTGTTTCAGTTCTCTATCCGGAATTTGGGTTTAATCCACTAGGTACAAGCAAACCAAAAACTTTAAAGGAAGAATAAGTTTGTGCCAGCTGAATCTGGTGATGAAGTATGTGAAATCATGACCACTGTTAACCATCCGGGCTAGACTAAAGCTCACCTGAGGAAGCTTCTGTTACATGCACTTAGTTACGGACATGTTTCCTTCACCACACCTTTCAGCAGTTGTTACTTGAAAGTAGATTTGGTTCATCTGAAGCAAACAAGAACCTTGAGCATGTGTAGAAAATGCCCAGCACTTCTATTTCTCTGGGGATCTACTGCAGACCCAAGACAATGAATTCATTTCATCCTGATCTCAGATGAGGGCTGTGATCTCACGCTAACAGCACTCTGAAGAGGGAATGAGAAACGCACGTTGAGCTTTGGGGACGTGGTGCCAGCAGTATTCTCTAGATGATGGCCTATGGCAAATGCTCCCCTTCACTTCTTCTCTCCTAAGCCTTCTCCATCCTTTTCGAGTCACACTCTGACTGTCAGAAATGTCTCACGATGCTGCTGGAAGAGGAACTCGTATGACCTGCTGCTGAGTTTGGGGAACCTGTTTACATCAGAAAGCACTCCGGTTTGCCGTGGGGCGAGCGCTGACACAGCAGGGCAGGGTTACCTTAGCAGGTGACTTACTTAACACACAGATTTCTTTTGAGCTGCTGGTTCTGAGGGAACAAAGAGGGGGAAAATGCTGTTGAATCATCTTTCCTGCAAATGCTACACAGTGAAAAGACACAGTAAAATCTTAGAACGCCACCCCCTCACCGAAAATGCAGAGAGCAAGACTGTTTAGAGCAGCCTGTGTCACCACTCTTGTCAATGGCCTGGCAAAATGAGACAGAGCTGTTTGAGACAGTCTGCTCCAGGAGGGCAGGACGGCCAGCGGTGCGCTCTGGTATGCAGGTCAAGAGAAAGAGCTGCAATTAACCTCACCGGGCTTTGAAGCGGGTGGGTGGCTCCAATCCCCACAAGTAATTGTAAAAGGCACATTTTGCCCTGTACAGCCTGTCACAGCCTCCTCGTTGAGACTAATCCAGTACAAAAGTAACTAGCAGTCCACAAGAATAATGGGGAAACCATTTGATGTTCAGCTCAGCAACGGTTTATGCACCCTTTGGGTGAACAGCTAAACTGGAGGGAATGTGAACGGACGAGAAACCGAGTGGCTCATCTTTACATGCAGGTTTGATTCTAAAGCTCAGACCTCATCCTCAGCTTGCAGGGCATTTTGTGAGGTGCCTGAATGAGAGAGGTGTAACAGAAAACAGTCTCAGTCCTGGTGGCTGTTGACCACTTGGGAGTTTTCTGGTTAAACAAGACCTTGCTGCTGCACGCCTGCTTGGCACAACCTTTTCTTCCCGGCACTATCGTGTGTGAGAGGAGAGAGCGGCACAGCTGCAGGAGAGGCCAGATGGGCATCTCCAGCAGCAGTGCTTCAGGGCTTCCCAGCCCACCCCTCATCTCCAGCATTTTCCACCTTCAGCCATACACTTCTCAGTGGTATTTCCACAAACGGTGTGTGCGTTTGCAGCTCTGTGTGAACATGGAAAATGACTTTTAAAGGCCAAGCTACTACCCAAAGGAGTTAGTTCTGTTTAATTTGGGACAATCACCAGTTACTATGTGGATGTAAGTGGTACCAAGAACAATGCCAACGTTGTACTTGGCACCACTGTCCTATGGCACCAGAGTTACACCTGATAGTAGTCCCTCGAGAAAATGTCAGACTTCTTGTTTTGGCTGTAGTAACATGCTATGCCATGGCACGTTAATTATTCTAGTGCACAGTATTTGCCCACATGAACGCGTCAAGTGATAACATAAAAGTAGAGATTGTCACTTCCCTTTTAAAATTAAAACTAACTGGGTGAGGTTGAATTCCAGTTCTGCCCCAGAAAACCATATGGTCTTCTTCCAAACTTGTATGGCAGAGTTGCTGACCCCATGAAACAACCCAGTGCAAGTGTCAAAGCAACCCCTGTCTCATATGCGGCCTGCTAGGCTTAACGCGGCACTGATTTCAGCCGCTCCCCCAGGCAGGGGTTTTCCCATGCGGTTACTCCTGGCAATAGCTCCGCTTCCCCGTGCCCCAGCTCATTATGAGTATTGGGGTCTGCAGATATCGCCTCCAAGCAATTTGAGGCAAATGGTAGATTAAGAATATACAGAGTCAAGGATGGCAAATGGCATGATGCTGATATTGAAACTAATGAAAACAGAAGTTTTATTCCCTTTTAATTTTAGATACGTGCAGAATAGTCCTGGAAGTGTCATTTTTGAAACAACCTTTTCACATTAATTTGGTTTTATTGGCAGATCAGTTCTCCAAATACTGTTGTCTGGAATAGCTGCTGTAGTTTCAGATATAAGTGTTGGCCACGGGAATCCCTCAAGATACATTCTAAGGTTTGTTTCCTACTTACAAAAAACAAGAGTTTAAGTAAGTCAAGTATTCCCCAGCCCGCGTGTTCACTTGTGCTTGCTTTTCATCTTGTCAGTGAATACTAATGTTACACGGGAACGGTACACAGACTGCATGATTCAATGCAGCCCGATAGCTATACTTACAAATGTGAATATAATGATTTTTTTTCCTCCCCCTACTACCAGCTTTCACTGGTACATACAGAAAATGTAAAAACTGAAATATGTCAAGATAAGTGTGAAGCATCTCTAATGCTCTTCATCCTAAGTAGTCTTAAATTTCAGCATCTGCCAGAAAGAAAGCCACATACTTCTGCGCTGAAACAAGAGGTTTCCCAGGTTTCCCTCATCTTCTTGTTTGGGAAAACTTGGATTGGGACAGGAATGTTTGTTCAGCCCCCACAGCGTTGTGTTATCAGTCACCTCTGTCAGCGGAGTATTGCTGTGTTTGGGTCAGGTATTTTCAGATACAACTGCTCTTTTCTTAATTACCCGTAGGCTTGATCATCCACCTGCTGAAGTCAACCCAGCTGAGTTAATTGGAAGAGGTTCGAGCATCAGAGGCCACAGCTTCAGAGGTTAGCAGGCATTTAACCAGGTAGGTGGAGACTTCCAAACCCACACAAATGAATCTATTGGGAAATCCAAGCCGTTTTGAAATTAGCATTTTGTCATGGTGATTCTTGCCAGTTTTATTGTTCTAAAGGATCAAAGTGGGAGATTCAAAACTGGACTAGTCTGTACTTCAAGTTTCTCTCGTGAGAGATAGTAGCAGAAGCTGACAAACACTTGCTTTGAAGTGAGGAGTTGGTGAGAGCACAAGAGCTCCAGTTTAAGGCTCAACGGCTACAACGAGCCGCACACATTACAGACACAGATAATAACGATATCCACAACTATGTTTGCCAGACTGGGTCTATCCCGAAGACTACTATGGCAGTGGTACAAAATACAAACTGTAAGTTATACTCCGGTCTGAAATGTAATGGGGAGGAGTTAGAATCAAGATTGAAGGGAAACCCCTTTGTCCAGAAAAGCATTGACTTGGAAAAGCAGGTAATAAACTGAAGTGCTGTGTGTTCAAGAGACCAGAAACCCACGATGGGCTGAGGGGTAGGCTGGTGAGGGGATTATCAGTTATGGAGGTGCACAGAGCTCCACTTGGACACCACCAGACCACGATAACGGCAGCTTAGCAGCAATTAGACAGTAGCGTTAGTGATCCCCTATTGTTTCACTGAAGAAGCCTCTCTCATTTTCTCTGTAGATGTCACTAGTTAGCACTGCTGATGAGGAGAAGCAGGCTATTGGGGAGGACATGAGGTCAGGTAGAGCCTGTAATGATGTGAATGGGTGTTTGAAGTTTTAGAGTGTTTTTACCTCTTAACCCCCATTGAAACGCACTGAACTACAGGGAAGGATAGCATGGAAGACATTAACATTTTGGTTTAACAACTGAGACAACTGCTGTGGTTTAGAAAAGGTGCAATGAGCCATGAACGTACAACGAGAATTTAAAAACCTGCTGTACTGAATGAAGTGTGCACTATTCAAAAACTGTTGATCTATGCAAAATTATTAAACAACACATGTGATCTGCCAGGATCTCAGTCCCAGGTGCAGAGCAGCTGCTCTCATTCACGTTCCAGCGTGCCGTGCAGGGGCGGTCCTGCTGGAGATGAGCAGCTTGGCGGATGCGCAGGTTGAAAGGAGAGGACCAAAGAAGGTGAGTGCGCTTTCAGACTCCACTCTGCTGCTTGGCCTGACTTCATTCAGGCTCAGTAATAACTGCTGTGCAGCCCCGGCGGTGGTGCAGCTGCTAGGAAGGGCAGATGCTCTGGCGTTGCGCTCTTATTGATTATGTAGAGTGAATACTGAAAGTGATGGGGGGCAGCTAATAGCAGTGCACGGAGGCTGCCAGAATGTTCTCTGCTCCACGTACCAAGTTCCTTTACTAAATAGCTGAGCTTTTAACTGCACTTTTTTTTTACAAAAATCAAGCAGAGGAATACTATCGGAACTAGAAGTTACTGTTCCTGCTCACCCCACTGATTTATCATCACCATGTGCAGATTAAGAAAGAGATCATCTTCATTAGGTCAAATTAACGGCTGCATTAAGATGCTGGTGTGTTTGTTCACAGTACCTGGAGTAAACGGTGGCTGGTCCATCAGGAATGTCAGCTTCCCTGCACAAGAAGAAATGCTGCTCGATACCAGTAACTAAAAGATAGTGGTGGCTGTATTGCTGTGGGTCTCAGCACAGACATTTCTACAGTCGGTTGGGAAATCGGATGGGACTCAACTTTGATGTGCAAAAGACTTATGGGATATAAGTGACAGGGGATACAGAATGCCCTTTTTCAGGTTTGATCCAACCATTGCTGAAGTAAATGAGAGACTTCCTACTGATTTACTAGCGTCAGACCAGGAGTTTTAAAGGATGTGAGGACTTCACTGTCTACTCTAATGCAATGACAGCCAACTGTGACATTATAGGTCGATTTTTAGGCAGTGTGTTTTCAGAGGCTGAAGTTCTTTGGTAGATCATCCAAGCTGTTTGGACAAACTGCAGTTATCTCTTGGTAGAGCAGCAGTTCCACTGCCTGGATGCAGAGGAGCAGGTGCAGATGAAACTTCTGTGGGTCAAGCTCATTTAAATCTAAGCGCAGTTTGTGTTTGGGGGAAGCTTCAGGAACACTCTGCTTTTCATTCACCACTACTTTTGCTGTGATGATAGCACAATCACATGCACCAGAGCCCAGAGCACAATATCCTCCTGCCTTGTCCATTTGCAATCAAAACTGTGCCAGTACCACTCTTGCCCCATGAGTTTCTGGTTCTTTTAAGCAATCTTGTCACAACGACGTAGTACCTCTCCTGGGCTGACATCCTTCCCAGACAGGCATGCTTATCTCTAGACAGACATCTCCATTCTTCTCACCAAGATAAAGGATTTCTCAGCAGCAAAAATTCTAAGCACAAGCTTTCCTAAGGTGGTTTTTGCTTAAGCATTTGATCTTTAAACTTCTGCAGATTAGGCATTACCATCACTTGCTAACTCAAGTAGACATCCACATGCTTCATATTCATCAGCCGATAGCCCAAAAGGGCTTAAGGGTTGTTTTTCCAGAGAAACTCCAGTATATGGTGCCAGCTATTTCTTGCACCAAATTCTAATTGCAAACACTGGATTGTTCTGTAAAGGCTGTTAATTATGTGAAACTACTGCATATGTTTGACTTACAAGCTAAGGTGGGTTTTTTTCTTTCTCTCTTCCTATACACCCTGTGTCCCCCCCACCTTAAATTACTCACACAAGTGGGGTTGTAGGCTGACAGAACAATTTACACATCACTGAGAAAAGTAAGAAGGGAGAATATTCAGGCAGATGTAACATACTTCAGTTCCACCAAAGTTTTTTGTAAAATAGCGGGCTTTAAACGTAATCTTCAGCATACCAAGTAAACTTAGTGTTCATGATTCATGGCTCTAATCCCTGTGACCGAAATTTAAGATCTAAGGCTCCATGAAATTAAGAGAAAAAGAAACAATTACATGCGTATTCATTCAATTTCATGTATTGCGTATCCTTGAATTTTCCCAATGAAATTTTAACAGGGGAAATAGAGGTTTCTAAAGAATAGCTACTTCAAAAAAAAAAAACAAACCAGCAGGTCACTTGTATGTCCTGCAGCTCAAGGATGCCAAGTGTGTCCAGTGCTCATGTAGGACCCCGGCCATGTGGTCCTTCCCAGCTGCACTGTGGAGTAAACAGGAGGATGCTCACAGCAGGGCCACTGCACATGACGTCCTTGTGCTGCTGATTTTCCCACTGAAAGGCAACTGCACCCCTTCCCTATAAATGCAAGTAGAACAGCACCGTAACACCACAAACCCAGAAGATTGGACAGCCAAGTAATGAACCTTGTGAGCTTAACATAGTATTAAGAGCAATGTGTTAAGGCATGAATGTTAAGCTACACTGATCTAGCCTTTCATCTTGTCCCAGTGATGAAAGGATACACCATCCTTATCCCAAAGGATGAAAAGAAAACCAGAAAAAAAAATCCCAAATGAGAGTTTGAGTACAAAGCAGTACACTTTCATTTTGTAAAGAAAACTCTGGTCCTATGCCTAGACACTAATGCATCAATATTCATAAGTCTTCCCAGATAGATAGTTTTTAGTCTCTGAGCAACAAATTCGTTAATTAGTAAAGAAAGGAAAAAGGGACATTCAGACATCAAAGACAGCCAATGAAAGCATCCTTCAAACTGCATTAATTCAGCCAAGTGTTTCAATGAAATTATTTGGAGAGAATGTCAAGAGCCTTTACCTTTAAAAAAATTACCTTCCTTCTCTGGTCTCACGAGACTAGACTGTTTCATTCATCTAGTACACGATGATGCAGAAGATGAGCATTAGGAGAGCATTCCCTCTTTAGTAAAGGAAAAAAGCCGAGCGACTTAGGTGGATGTAGTGCAAAGAATGGAACTTAGCTATGTACAGACGGTGCAGGTTTCTTACATATACAAGACAAACTATTTCTCGCCATCACTCGATCACACATCCTATTGCACCACATGCGCTACAGTCCTGCTAATGCTTGTAATTTTAGGACAACACATAAAATATTTCGTGCTTTCCATAAAAATTCACATTCCTGGAGCCGTATTAGTCTTTGAAAAACTGAACTTAATTTACAAATGAAAAAAAAGCACCTAGCTGTAGTGGGCACTATGAACGGCGTAAAAACATCGACTACCTAAAGGCTGAAAATACAGATGGGCTCCAAAGGGGCCCCGTAAGTATTTTGAAGAAGGATTTTTAGCCAGTGCTGTCACTTTTCTGGAGGGAGGGTCTGTGCATACTTGTAAGGCCACTGTTGTAACTACAACATTCCTATATGTTGTGCATAGCGAAAAGCGCTTTTTAAACGACAGCAGTATTGTGATAGTACCAAGGGCTTTATCTACAGCACAGGGAAGGTGAGGGAAAAAATGTTCGTTGGCTATAGAGGAGCAAGTGGTGAAGGTAAAAGCGGGGAATCCTGCTCTTGCCCATCATCCCCACTCCTGTCCCAGTTGTCCCAGCTCCCATGCTAGCCCTGGCTCTGGGCTGTGCTGTGTCATCTCCTGGGTGACAGCCCACGCTGAGCCGTGCTCCGGCGGACGGCTGCTTGCAGGGAATACTCTTGGACAGGCGCTCAGGGAAGCAGAGGGAGGTCGTTTAGGATGAATGCACTGGAAAGAAAAAAGTCTCAGCGTATCAAAAATACAGCGAGAATTCCATTCGAGTGAACAATCTCAGAGCTCTTGAAATTGTCGGGAAGTGACTGAATGACACAGCAGATCTTTTCCAAGGAAATATTTCATCTCTCTTTAATGTCAGAATGACACAATCATGAGACTTAGCTTACCTCCTCAAAGTGAAGCACTGGCTTCACTTCTGTACAGAAACAGATCTAAGATCGTGCTGAAGGTGGCATGCTTCAGTTGTGACTCAGCCTCCACTTAGAAGCTTAAACTCTGCCTATAAATTCAAAGGAATTACTATACACACTTACACACACAGCTGCCCCTCGGTCAGAAGGAATCCCTTGAAAACAGGTCCCTGTATAACCTGCCATGACAAGCCCCTGTCTGAAACCCACCGTTTCTGACGGCTGTACTCCGACAACTCCTCCTACTGCCAGCTATGGTTTCATGCTAGACCAGGGGAGGAGAAATCTAGGGAAGCTGAAAGCTGGAGGGAACAGTCTCTGTGGGATCAGAGGCAACCGAGCCAGAGGGAGCCTTGGGGCAAAGCTCCCCTTGTGCTACCCACACAGGGACAGCAGTTGCACTGCTCCTGAGTCACGGGGCGGGTTACCGAGAGCTCCTGAGCTACCAGAATGAAAATCTGACTTGATGACAGCAGCAGCTGCCTTTGTGTTCTCCACCTGGAACAGGAGAGCAGCGACTTGTCCCTCCGGTGCAGGAAGAAGCAGGGAGTGGAACAGAACAAACCCTGCAGGAGCAGCCCCGCTTGGGGAGAACACGCAGGGTGAAGTCTGCTGTTTGACTTTTATTGTGTCAATAAATCCCAAGTCCAACAAGGGGGAAAGCAGCACATCTCGGCTAGCGTGTGTGCAGAGCAGAATAAGAAAATGCGTGGTGCAACTGTAGTACAAATGTTTGGCTGCTGCATTGAGAGCACTGAGCATGTTGTAGTGAAGCTGGAAATGTTTTTTCATCGACGTGCACCAGTGGTGTAAGTGCTCTCTGTCTACAGGGGCTGCAGGACTAAGGGGCTGCCGCCATCTCCATCTCTGCTAACACCTCCCATCTTTTCTTTCCTCTTTCATTAGCATGTTGGAGCCTTTGATCTTCAAGCGTCTTCCACCATGGGCAAAGGACAGCGTTAAGGAAATGGTATGGCCAAGGATGACATTTTTCCTTACACATTACTCCCAGACACGCAGTTCAGCCCCACGTGACACATACCTGCCACAAGTCATCAGATGGTGTTTATATTTCTCTAGAGGTTCTCTGCTCATCAGCTCAATGCATTTCATACAGAGAATTAACTGTCACAATCCTTCTTTTTATCAAGAAGAGAACAAAGCTTATCAAAGCCGCCAAAGAGAAGAGGACACACAGTATGTGGCTCACAAGTAGCTTTTGAGCAGGTGGGCCTGCACTGAGCAGCCCAGGGCTGCCAGGTCCAAAGCTCCGAGACATCGCCACAGGAAGACTGTGCTGGGGCTGCAGACCTGGGGACTGCTCGGGTCTGCAAAACACCTAACAGACCACACTCCCGTAACTGAGAATGGTCTCTTCACTGGATCGGCTCTGCTCCACAGCCCATATGACCCTGGTGGACTCAGGTTCTTTCTCACCAAATAAGATCCTGTTAAAATGCCGCTAGAAATGAGTGTTCTTCCTATGTCAATCTTTCTCCCATCTACAGCTACAGTACGTGGACTTGTATGAACTCTGAATGCCAAGAGAGATCTGTAAAACTCTGCAGTTCCCCCACTGAATCTGGGCAAAAATAACCGTTCCAACTCATGCATGAAAGATAAGTGACAAACCGCAGAGTGCTGCCATAAGTTTTCTGTTGTGCTTTTGGATTTTTCTCTTCTTGCTTGTTTTTTAACATCTTCCCTTAGGGCTGTGTAGCTACAGAAAAAACATGCCACAGTCAAAGAATGTAAAAAACATGGGAACAAAGCAAAAGGTTTCTTTCTTTTCTTAGAGTTAGACCAATCCACTTCATCACAAGTCTGTGTAAAAGCCACGTACTGCACAAAAATAGATCCCAAACCCTGGAATCACAGAAAACATATGAATGCATTTGGCTCTTTTACTAGCAGTTATGACTTCTCTTTGCCAACCAGAAGGCCTACAGGCACATTATGGACTTATCAGGAAGAGTATTCAATCTGCAGTGTAAACAAAGGATGAGCACACCAGGAACGGTTGCTCGTGTTGATTGTGTGTATTTCTTTGAACGCCCGATCACCCAGACATCTTCCCCAAAAGCCTTTGGAATGGGCTTCAAGACCTACGGGTTCACGTAAAGCCCCTGCCAGTGATGCCATGTGGAAGGAGCCTGACAGCTTCATTAGACCGTATTGCTAGTGCCTGTAAAGGAAACGGTGCCATTAAAACTGGTGCTACAGAGCCCTAAACAAAGGGACTGGAGAAGGGACTGGAGAAGCCTACATTACAAACCCCTAGAAGAAGAGCCAGAAAGAGCGAAACGGCACTAACCTAGCCAGGTACTCCAAGTCAGAGCAGGTCGGCAGCACTGGCCAATGCTCCTGACTCGTTAGTTAGCCTGAGTTTTGGTCAACACGTGTCACAATTTCACATGTATTACATGTATCGCAGGTTCGGGTCTGTTAGCCCAAGATGAAGTCTTTGCTGTGGCTGCAACCCAGCCTAGTTTGAAGTTAGCAGATATTTTACACGAGTGTTAATCCCAAGTGAGTTTACTCAGAGCATCACGATCAGATGAACAGCCAGAGAGGTGCAATCCCGTTGCGAGGTGTTCCATGCAGAGCTACAGAAACTGCTCTCACATGAAATCCGAAGTTGTTACCGTACTTTCATCTCCTGCCTTGCTATAGCTGCAAAAAACAAGTTAACACAAAGCACAGATTTCATTTTCTAATTAATGTATAATTTTTCTGTTGTACCGTTGGTCTCTGGAGACACTTCCTTCCCCGTTTGTACAAACCGAACACAGACATTGTAATCCAGCGCTACGACTGTCGCATTTGCAGAACACAATACCTCTCCAACTCACGCTGTATTGCAGGTATCCCTGCCACAGGGTAACGGGGTTTTTACTCTCTGTGAAAATCAGCGCTGAAGGCTGATTAGATTTTGCCTTCTTTTTCTTTAAGAAACTCATGTTCCCTCTCTTCTTTACTGGTTTTGGCATTTTCTTAATACTGGCTTCTCAGCTGACATCACATGGATTTTTTTTCACCATGTTTGTGCTGCAAGTACACTTTGGGTACTGTGATAGGATGGCTGTCATCTTGGTGGCTTCACTTCCTATTTCATCCTGAAATCTTCGAATCAGTTTCTGTCATCAATCATCTCCTACTTCTGTGCAAAGGAAGGCTTAGTGAAGTTTTGTTAGGGATTTTAACTACACCTGCTGCTAGTAACCACACATTTTTTTCTGTCCACTCACCTCATTCTCTGATAGATTTCATATTCTTCCCTTTCAGCTGTTTCTTTCTGCTTTTCAGCTCTTCTTTCATTTTTGTCCCTTTAAGCTCTTAGAGCTTACAGCTATGTGGCTTCCCCGATCTGCTTTGGTCTCCACACATAAAGACTTTCAAAAGGGGCTTGACAGAAGGGGATCCCCACATCCTCTTAATTTATGTTGGAAATGAGTGCCTGAGACGACCCTTTTGAGATATTAAGAGCTGGACAGGCAGTGTCTCAAGCCAGAACACTTGCTACGCTTGCACAGAAGCCCGCGAACCAGCGGGATAGGCAGCCACCAAGGAGGTGTCTCCCCCTGTGCCTGAGGAAATTTCAACACCCAAGGCAGGATTATCAAGGCCATCTTTAAAAGATGAGCTCTCCTCAGGCTTCTAGAGTAACAGGAACCTCTCCCCCAAACCTCCTGCCTTGCTAGGGAGTGTCTTTAACCACTGAGCAGCAGTGGGGCAGAGTGGGACACAACGTTCCTGTGCCTGAGCAGCCGTGCTTACAACACCCCGGCTTGGAGCGCTGCCTGCAGACACGCTGGAGGGGAGCACGTTCCCGGACACACATCGATCTTTGACAAAGCCTGAAGAGTCTTTCCATCAAAATCACTTTGGCCAGCATGGCAGGTACCAGGGAGTACCGTATGTCCAGGGTATTTTCTGATTGCTAAAGACTAACGTGAAAAAGGACACAAGGGTTCTCACCACTGACGCGGTCTGTAAATGTGAGTACTTCCAACTTTCCAGGAGGGGAGACCCCATGAATTTAAAGGAAATTATTTCCGCCTACCAATAATGTCATCTTTATAGCATGACATCCCCTGGCAGCAGCCATCTCTGAAGTCAGCTTGTCACCACCAAAGCTATTAGATTCTGTTTACTGAAATAACTCCGTTAGAGCCTCATGTTTTATGCAGGTCACAGATGTACTCCTATTGATCTAACTTGTGCGAGCTCCCTTTTTTGTGGGAGTAAAATGTTTGTTTTCCTACACTTTGCTGCCTTCCTTGTTGCCTAACACGACAGTCTCTGCAGCTGGTGCAGGTCACCAGTGTTCAGTGAACTCGTGTTCAATGTGGGACATTTGCGCTTATTGATTCAGCACTAAGGGCTGTTCTTGTGCAGCTATATTCTGCCTTGCCAGGCTACAGTCCACTTCATTTCTAGCTATGCACTCAGGGGCACATTCAGCGGAGATTTTATTCAAATCAGAATAACCTAAACACAGTTCTGGTTTCCTGTGTTGCTCAAGAGGCTGCTAGAAGAGGCTGCTAGAAAACACACCTGCACTTTGAGGCTTCCATCTCACACTTCACAGGATCTTCAGGAGCCACAGAAGAGGTTTGGTACAAAGGGTCCGTCTCTCAGGAGGTAAGAAGGCCAACTCAGCTGAGGACACTTAGCGAGCACTGGTGGGCATCCCCTTCGCCTTCCTGGAGAGCAGCACACGCACAGTGGCTGGAGCTACAGCAAAGGGGTTAAACAAGGTCTGAGCTGGGGTTAAACTGAGCTGGGCTGCTGGGAAAGGATGGGCTACTCCAGTCAGATTCCTGCTTTCCAGGATAGCTTCAATTTCTGGTTCGTTTTTTTGTCTTTCAGACTCATCCTAGCCTTCTTTATTTACTCACCTTTATTGTCACATGGTTTCCCCTGAGCTTGTTGCTCCTCTCTCTGAACTCCCAGTGACAGGCAGAAAAATAATTATTTAGAAGACAGGCAGCAGCAGCCAGCTTTAAAAATCTCTTCAGTCTCACTAAACAGGATCCTGACCCACAGCCGCTCACGCAATGTCAGCAACCTTCTCCAAGGAGTCGCACTCCTGTACAAAACCATCTGTGTATGCTTCAAATGGGCCAAAGCCAGAGGCATTTTCTTACAAGAATTAAGGAGATCAAAGTCGGCAATAATATATTTTTCCTCAGCAAAATTAGTTACATAAGATGAAAATATCAATAATAACATAAGGTGATTAAAGAAGCCACACTGTCAAGTTTGCTAAGAACAGAAGGGCTTAGTACATGGCTGTCTACCAGACTTTAGACATCCATACTCACCAACAACACTGAAAAGAACAAGCAAGCTGTAACTCAAACGGTGATAGTTGCATGGTATCCATGGTCAATACTGGGAAGCATCCATCCGTTGCGGACGTTTGCTTTATTAACCAAACAGCACAAAAGAGCAGCCTCCCAGCTCTCCACTGTAAAGGCGCTGGCTGGATCCTCCCCATCTCACCATGGCTAAGTGCAATTATTTAGATCAAGCTGCACCCACGTGGTTTCCTCCCAGCGTTACGTTGCATAAAGAGACAAGGCGGCACCCCTGGAGCTCGCAGGGAAGGCTGTCAGAGGAGGTGCTGCAGGGGAGGCTGCATGGAGGAGAGACACACCTCTGGCAGTCTGCTCTGAGAAAAACGCAGCCCCAGATTCAGCGGCGCTGTTTCCCTTCGTCCCTTGATTTGCTTCAGTGTCACTTTGTCCTCTCTTATAGTACTCAGGTCCTGATCTTCACTCAGTAAATTTTGCAAATGTTTGCTTGGCATTTATCGTGCACAAATGTGCTTAAAACACAGCAACAAAGGATTTACACCAAGGAAGGATTTTCCGTTCTACACTGATGATAATCTGTCATGCTAAGCTCACTACAGGTTAGGGAAATCTAAAAGCCTGCAGCTTCTGTGTGGCAGAGACTACTTAAGTCTGCAGTTTTCCAGTACTGTTGTATTGAAATCTTTTATTTGTGGGGTGGCAATAAAAGATGCGGAGAGAAAAATCTCCCCTGGCAACATGTACTCTTGAACGGCCCTTTCAAAGCAAACATTCCAGCAGTGAGAAATACTTCAGCACGCTGCGTTCTCGTCTTCTCCTTCCCTCCCTCACCGCCTCCCAGCCTGTGCTCTTAGTATCGGAATAATAAATTTCATTCTGGCCCCTCTTACAAAACCATTTCACATCATTTTCATGCACTTGGCTGGGAAAGACCTCACAATCAAAGGTTTTATTCTTTCACACAGCACTATCAGTACTTTTTGTTTCCTTGCAGCCAAGTGTTATCAGCTGGCCGTAGAGCATTCACTTTGGGGGGAAAAACATCATTGTATTCTGTAATACTGATTGCATCAAATGGCAACTAGATTGGAAGACAGTCACCACGCTGGGCTCGGGCGATTAAAAACTCACTTGGAAAATTGGCACTTGCTGCGCCTCTATGGAAAGAAATGAATTAAGAAGGAAAACAATAAGGAAGGGCATACATTAATTTTGCTCTGAAGTGGATAATGTTGAGTGAAAGAGATCTAAGGAAGAACTGTGTGTCCTAAGGATTTTCTCTTCTGTTTTCAGAAGAAAGCCTGAGCGCCACTGGAGAAGGGTTGCAAATTAAATCCAAACAGTAATCACAGAAGCAGCAATTGGAAAAGAGCAAATAAATAAAGCATATAAATAGGAGATAGCATTTCCTGCTAGGACCTTATCGCTTCTGACAGTGCATCTCAGACAGAGAACTCCCCCTTGCTGGCAGTCCTGCTGGGCAAGCACCGTTCTCCGTTCCCTGGGTAATGTCATTCCCCTCCGCGCTGCTGAGCTGCACTGGGTATTTGTACGAGTGGCTGGGGAAAGCATTGCCTCCCAGCCATCTCAGACAGAGAACTCCCCCTTGCTGGCAGTCCTGCTGGGCAAGCACCGTTCTCCGTTCCCTGGGTAATGTCATTCCCCTCCGCGCTGCTGAGCTGCACTGGGTATTTGTACGAGTGGCTGGGTAAAGCATTGCCTCCCAGCCTGCCGGTGTGCTAGCAGGCCCTGTGTAACTCCAGTTCAGCTCGGAGATCGGTAGGGTAGGCGCTGTGTCCACACCACTTCTACACATGTGACACTGTCAGCACTCCACCAATAATAACTGCATGCAACTCAAATAAATAAACACCCAAATCTTCATCAGTGAAGTATACACGCCTTTTACAGCCTTTTCTTACGTGTTCCTGGATCTCTGCCCATCATTCCCCTGTGTATTACAACACAGCCTTTTCTCTGGCTCAGGACAGAGTTTGTATCCAGGCTCATGTTTAAGGGAGGTTTTATTCTCCAGCCCAGGGCAGGACTGTCTTTCTCAGCCCGCAGGACATCACAAGTGCTCTCTAGCAGGAGCAGGCTGAATTCCCTTTGAAGGAGATGCTGAGTTCGTTAGCTGCTGGCTACGTGCTGCTAGCCTGTATTTTTAGTGTTGGAAGGCCATATCCTGCAGTGCTGCTCACACGAGCGGGCCTTACTCTCGCTCAGTAAATGGGGCTATTTGCACCATTATTATGGGAGCAAAACCAGACCAGGAGCGAGCACGATACTACCTGCCATGTGTGTCACATGGACTTTATACACAGAGACACACACCTCTCTATAGCACAGAGCTGTCTGACTTTGCTGGCTCCACAGCTGTGTCACATGGACTTTATACAGAGAGACACACACCTCTCTATAGCATAGAGCTGTCTGACTTTGCTGGCTCCACAGTATTACCCACCTGCAAGCACAGACTTGCCCCTCTGGCGTGGATGACCCACAGCAGAGCATTCCACCCCTCGACGCGCCAGCCTGTCTCCCATGGAGCCAAAGCACCAGACCCATCACTCACTCTCCTCACACCTCACCTCTCCTGTGCTAGTTACAAATGCTGGGTCTCAGGATGTCTCCCACCTAGATGTGTCACCCAGCAAACCTCCCAGTCCCTGCCGCAGACCTTTGCTCTGGCTCCTTCTGAAAAGCAGAGCAGTTGCACCCCCATTTCAACCACTGATGAGACATCAGTAACCTGTCCAGCCTGGCCTGAGCCCATCCTTCCACAGCTCCAGAGCCCACGGGAGATCAAAGTGGGACTGCAGGAGTCACTGTGGATCAACAGAATAATCCAAGTTTGTAAAAATGTCTATGGCATTTTAAAAATACGGCAAGGAAAGAGGTGGATGTGGAGGATGCAGAAGAATGTCAGAGCTCGATTAGACTCTGCTGTAAACTCTTCCGAGCAAAGACTTTGTTCTGAATGTCCACTGACCACGGTTACCACGTATGTTATACAGGCAGCTAAGAAGGATGTTTATAGGGGACTCCCATGCATCTATTAATTTCTACACATCTGTGTATCTGTATATATGGCCTCGTATGCACCAGGGTTTTATTGCCTCCCAGTTCGCTGAGGGAATCTGGTTTTGCACCGTGTGTTTGCTTGTGAATCGAAACTGCCAACTTGTTACACAAAATCAAGTTTTTACCATACAGTTGTGAACAGATCTGTACCAAACGTGAAATAAAAACGTTGACAGCTGTCTGGAACGGAAGCACTAAGGTGGCTGATGCTCCTGTTTGTCTCCCAGGGCACGGACTGTAAGCGATGGCATTGTCAGTGCCAGCGCTGGTCGCTGTGTGACCACTGACTGCTTGAACAGAAAAACACAAGCAATATGCTTATTTGTTCTTGAATGGCGGAGCGCTCGCAGTGCTTTTCCTCAGGAGAAATTCCTCAAAGGAGTAAAATCAAACCACCTGATATTAGCAAAAGAGTGATTCATTTTCACACTGAATTCAGTGGGAAGTTCCTTAATTCCCCAGTGACAGAATGCCAAATCTGCCCCACGGAGGAGCTGTAAAATGTAGAAGTGATGGATTCAGTTTCTATTTCCTATTGAACAAATGCATCTTTAAAGTTTTAATCACTGCTTAGCTTGTGATATTTTTTAAGATATACCCGGACCGGGCTCGACTCACAAAAGCAACTCTTTATCTCTCTTGCAATTAAAGGAAGCCTTTGATGTGGGAGTCAATGTTTCGGTACAGTGTCATGAGTATAAATCACACCTTAAGAATCCACAACACAAAACGAAATGTTAAATCCTGACATTTATTTAACTCTAAAGCCCCTGTTCCCGCTGAAGCTGACAGGCACGCTCAGGAGAGCGCCGAATGCAACTGGAAGAAGAGAAACACCACACCCCAGCACGTATCTTCCATTCCCTGTAATTCATGCAAATGGCAAGAGAAATACCATTTATAACTAATCTTTGTTCTTTCATCCTTATTTAATGAGTTGTCTGATTCATTACTCCAGTATTTCGCTACTATTCCTTCAGCCTGGATTCTCCCCTTCCCCTCAAAAGCCCAGGCACACCCCAATCCTGACGGATGAAGGTACCGATCTGCCTAGCAACATCTTATTTCTCCTCTTGTTGCTGTTCCTGTAAAGGAAATCAAAATAATTTTCATTCTGATTTCCAACTCTGTATGATGAGAATGCAAAAATATTAATAATTAAAAACCTAGCAAGGAAGAAAAATGCCTTCTCCCACAGAGGAGAAGGGGAGCTGGTTCCTGTCAGTGGTAGGTGCTTTTTATGTCAACTAAATTAACTGCACTTCAAAATGATGGTGGCGTGTCAGCCTCATCGTCTCCATCCTCAACTCCAATTACCTACCTCCAGGGAATGCATCTCAGAACGCATTACTAAAACACAGGTGTGGGTAAGTTAACCCCCAAAACTGTGTACTCAAGCTGCATGCAGACTCTGACTGTGACCCGGAGAGCCAGGGGAAGGCAGAGGTTTGGATGCTGCCGAGCTGCCTCACCACAGAGCTCTCTCAAATTAAAGCCTGTTTGTGGGCTGAAAGATTTAGCACTGTATGTACATTTTAACACACGTTTTTGGTGCCCAAAACACTATTTGTTACTTAAAACGGGATGCTACGCCATCCAGAAAGCATCGTTTGCTGCCCAGTCCCACTTCTGTCAACTATCACATCAGTGAAGAGGGCGGAAGCTAAAGACTCTTTTCTCATCCCGTGGCTGGCAGCTAATGGCTGCTTTCACTTTCACTCGGAGCAAATTTTGCCCTCTGCAACACCTATGTCACTCCAATGCCTTTCACGCAGTTCCATGACATCAGTTGAGAGCACGTTTTGGCCCCGGGGGTTTGGATGGCAATGGGAATCTGCATTAATTTGCCCAGCCAGAATGAGCGTTCAAGAGGTAGAAAAGCCTCCGAATCCATGAGGTTCAAGCATCCGCAATTAAAATATTTAAATGGCCAGCTGCATAACAGTTTATAAACCAGAGTTAATTTTCTACAGAACCCGGAGAAAAGCCTCCAGAAATTTGAATTTTTCTCCCAAAACCAGCCATTTATTGCAGCCTTTGCTTTTGTTGAGCCCAGACCGAGCGGTTTACTCTGTGCGTCTCAGTATAAAATATTCAGAGTTTATCGAAAGCAGTATCGTGGTGCAGGCTAATGATTGTTTCCCAGGACTGGGATCCATGCCCTTTGCATTTCTGCTCTGAGAGCAGCCAAATGCTAAGCCATAGAATTGTTTTCTTCTTCTGAAGCAGCAGCTGGTCCTTTGGAAGACACCATAAGCATCTCTGCTGAAATCTGTGTAATTGCACATGTCGGTGTGGTCTGTTCTTAACGTATCCTTGCCCAGACAAAACACTGCTTTCTCAAGCTGGCTTTGGAGACAGTGTGTGTTTAAAAATAGCTTCAGGAAGACACACACGTATATTTTGCTATAAACTGTGTACAATGTGTACTGTGTACAGAATATTAATCCTTCAATATGTGATTTTGCGAGACTGCCTCATTGGTATCGTTATTGCTACACATGGAGCTGTTTTGTGTGCAAATATGATTCTAGACCCAAAGTTTTAGCTTGGCACAATCATAAAACAATATAGATTTCAACCGGTGGCTGTGTAGAAAGAGTGGGTTTTAAGAGAAATCTTTAATACGTGGAAAGTGGCTGTTACTCTGTTCTGATCCTACTTTCTCAAGCTAGAAAACTAATTAGCACAATTTGGTGACCCATATGTCAGAACCTCTGATACTTCAACAAAAAGCAAAATCCTTAATCCAACAGTCGAGGTACCGTAGAGAATCTGCCGTACTCTCCTGCCTGTCTCTTATGACTCATAAAGATGAACTTTGTAGGGGGGCACAGAGGGTGGGGGTTTGGGCCAAAAAAAACTAGAGATCACAAGAAGCTCTAATCTGTACGTTGGATGAATTCCAAGCGGCTCCTTGGTATTTAATTATTGTTCTAACTTACTTAGGTCTGCAGATACAGAGGACAAGACGCACCGTCTTCAACAGGTTCCTTGCCAATAAATCCTACCGGGCCAGGAGTATCCTCATCACCGTGCTGCTGCCGAGAGACCAGCAGCTTCACAGAGGTCTGAAGTACAGCAGAGAGGTAAACCAGAACTCCGCAGTCCCAAGCAGGACCTCAGCTCCTGATCAGCTGAGGAATGCTTCACTGCCGTAAACCTCTTGCCTCTGCCAGGCAGCAGAGGAGTCATTACTTCCAGGGCTCCGTGATGGACTGCAGAGACCGTTACCTCCCAGCTCCCAAAGATGGATGGAGAGGAAGCTGACAGTGACTTGAGGTTGTTAACGGCTGATTTCATGGAGCTGATGGTACCGACTCACTGGCACTAATCAGGTGGGATTATAAAGACAGTGTGGACAGGGAGATGGACTCACCAAATTAAACACCCACACTTCAGAAGCTTTCTGGTTGAACAGCTGCCTGCCGCAGCCCCGACCTGTCCCCTGTTCCGGGGCAAGGCAGAGTGGTTAAGCCTCCAGGGCTGTCAATCTCAAACATTCAGCAGCACTCAGGGGAAAAAAAAAATCACTTAAAAAATAAGATCCAGTTCAAAAAGAATTGTGTAATAAACCAACTGGCACCAGAGTAAATCCATCACATAAACAAGTGGAGAGTGTTTTCACAGCTTCCACAAAGAGTTGGGACTCCTGGACTGAGCTAATTTCTGCACGAGTGACCACAAAATAAAGCTTTTAGGTAATGGAATGATGGGGACTCAAAAATATGATAGGTGGGGTAATAAGATTAGCTCCACTTTATGTACAAGTACGTAACATTCTTGATCACATCCTTTAATGGCAAAGCCACTGCAGAACTTGCGAATTACAAGCTCTAGCTTTGTCCTCAGACCTCCAGCATAAATAGTTGTATTTAACATCTCCAGGCAGGTGCTTCTGTCTGTAAATTGTCCTAAGAACGTGCTGTGAGTCTGCGGCAAGGAACTGTTCCCAGAAATTCAGATTCATCTAAACTGGAGAACTGCAGTATCCTTCCATTTTCCTAGTTTGGTTCCCTCCCCCCCCCC